>NC_058414.1:85309308-85427059 GCF_002201575.2 Neomonachus schauinslandi
TGGGTGGGTGGGTGGGTGGGTGGATGGGTGGGTGGATGGGTGGGTGAATGGATGGGTGGGTGGGTGGATGGATGCTAGATGGATGGATGGATGGGTAGGTGGGTGGGTGGGTGTATAAGCTGCATTTCCTGGAATTTCCCCCTGAGAGTTCCTTAATACAGAAACTGATAGTAACTTCTCCTCTGCCTTATTGACCTGGCAAGTCTTCCATTAACTGAATCCTGTTTTTATTTATTCTGGAATGTCATCCTTGCTAGGGTTGGTCTGTATTACAGCTCTGGCTTAGAAATTATTCTTTTTTTTTTCTTCAAAGATTTATTTATTTGACAGAGAGAGAGACAGCGAGAGAGGGAACACCAGCAGGGAGAGTGGGAGAGGGAGAAGCACGTTCCCTGTGGAGCAGGGAGCCCAACGCGGGGCTTGATCCCAGGACCCTGAGATCATGACCCGAGCCGAAGGCAGACGCCCAACGACTGAGCTACCCAGGTGCCCCGAAATTATTCTTAAAAAGTAGACACAGGAGCTGTCTTCCTCTTCCTGAGCTCCTAGGACTAACAGTACTAGCTACCATTCATTAAGCACCCACCAAATGTACATTGTTTTTGTTCTACCACAATTATGTGTGGTATATGGCCTTGTCCACATTTTACAGATGAATAGAGGGCTCAGGGAGGTTAGGTTACTTGTACTAGGTCATACAGCTAGTAAGTGGCAGGAGAAGAATGCCCTCAGTCTCATGAAGACAGCCCTTAGCTGTCCGTCAAGGGAAATTATGAAGGGATTTAGGCATTCAATTGTTTTCTCTTTGTCATTGACAATCTTTATTTCATGACTATCAAAAATTTAGACAATTGAAACTTAGGAAATTGTTATGGCAGATTTTATATCGAAATATTGGAATAATGATTTCTAAAATGTCTTCCAGTTGCTTGTACCGGTGATTCAAATGTACATCCTTCGAGAACCAAAAGAAGCCCATATTGGACTCAGAATCCACCTCCAGCCAGTCCTCCATTGTGAGCCAGCCAGCCAGGTTTGCACATACCCCTGCTTTCCCTAGCGCAGGCATCTTCGGTGGTATCTTGATGTTCCCTCCCCCTTGTTCCTCAGTTGCTTATTGACTGAAGGGTGGAGTCCAGAGCCTTGGGGTGGCTGGGACAGAAGTCTTCCTGAGGAGCAGGAGAAAGTGGGAATGGGGGAGCTGTGGATTGGGTGCCACCCACCCACAATGTCTGCTGGGATGGGCTGTACCTGCCTGCCCACTCCCCAGACAAGCCTCAGACAGAGGGACGGGCAACACTCCCTCAGTGAAGCCTTCCCAGCCCTCCCTTGGTGACGGTCACTGCCTTCTGTTGACGGTCTGTGTACCTCTGCTGGGGCCCTACGCACCCTCTCCCGGAGTCATGTTGCTGTATTTCTCCCCAGCCGACTGGGGAGCACTGGAGCATGGGAACGGGTTTCTTAACACAAAGTGGATACTCAAGAAAGGTTTGAATGCGTGCTAACAGCATGAATGAGGGCGCCCGGGTGCCCTGAGACTAGGAAAGCTTCTGAGGTACATGTACTGCTAAGGTGGGGCAGACTGTTCAAAATGACTTCATGAGGCTCCTGGTGAACTCCCAGGTCCCAAGGGGGAATTGGCTGATTTGGCTTTCCTTTCCAACAGGAAGGCAATAAAATCTGTCCTCTGGGCAGAACTTGGTCCGCCCACCCCAGCCATGACCACTGTCCTCCTCCTTCTACCCCTTCCCTGGCCCAGAGCCTCCACTTCCCCTGCTGCAGTGGTTTGGGAAGTAAGGACATCTGGTAAGGACTCACCTCTGCATCTGTTCTACCCAAGAGGCTGCAGGCTGCTCCCACAACACCCACAAAAGGTCAGGCTGGAAGAAGCCTAGGCAGAGCCCCCCCGGGTAGCTGTTGGCGTTCTGTGTGTGTGTGCCCGGGGGGGGGAGAGAGCATGGAGCTGTTGGATACTCTGCTCTTACTGGAAGGCTCATGGCTAAGTGAGGGGGGCAGAATGCAAGCAGCACCTCTGGCTCTTTAATCTTGAGAAGTCACTTTCTCTCCTCTCTTACTGCTGAGATCCACTATCTGCGAAATGGGACTGGCAGGGCTGGTTGGTGGCAGGTCAGGCACGACTCTCCAGGGAAGAGCAAGCAGGAGAGTAGAGAAGAGATGGGTCTTTAGAATTGTTTACAATGAAGGAAAATAGGGATCCCCAGAAGGATCGATTAGAGCAGGAACAAAGGTAATTAGAAGGAGCCTGAATACCTCGACAGCTCTTTAGCAAGGGTTGGGGGCATGGGAGTGGAGATTTCACAGCAGGGAGGAGTCAGAACTGCTCTAAAGTGAAGCTGTAGGAAGAACTTGGTTACTCAGGGTTAGGACAAGCCCTGCAGATCTCTGGAGCACTCTGGGTCCTTGTGGTGTCAAAGTTATGTGGTGGTACCTTTGGTGACCTTTGTAACTATGTGGGGACAGTTTTTGATTTCCAGATAACTTAGAGTGTGCATCTTGCTTCTAATGAGTGAAGGCCAGGCTTGCTAGCCCTCTTGTAATATGTAGTGCAATCCTGAACAGTCCAAGTTTTCCCCAGCCCTGCATGCCACAGTCCCATTGAGAACACTGGATCATATCTCAGGATGCTTCCAAGTCTGATAATCTGATCATCTGATTCTATCCTGGCTGCGACTGTCCGACTGTCCGTTTGTTTTCTTCAAAGATGAAATGAGGGGGGAGAAAAATTGATCATCTTTATTGATATTGATAAAACTCAATACTCCTTTGTGATTAAAACATCATCTCTTAGCAAATTAAGTGTAGTCTCTTAATCTAATAATAGTATCTACTACTTATAGCAAATACCATAATTAATTACAAAAGATTAGAAACACTCTCATTTAAAAGAAGAAGAAGGCAAGAATGTCCACTAACAATCATCGTGAGTGTGAACATTGTGCTTAAGGTTGTAACAAATGCAATTAAACACAAAAATAAAATGAGAGGATAAGAACTGGAAAGTTAAAGATGTAATTATTATTTATACATTATTTGATTGTTTCTACAAAAAACCCAAATGACGGATGGAAAAGTTATCAATAGTTTTTTTAAGTCAGGTTTGCTGGGTAAAAGATCAGCATATTCAGGCTTATTGCATTCTGCACATCAGTATTGACCAAATTAGAAAGTTACATTTGAAAAAGATGCAATTTACAATGGCAAGAAAACCAAGAAAGTACATGTGAATAATTATAATAAAATAAGTATTGTAAAATTTTAAGTAATGTAGGAAGAATTAAATAAGCTGAGATAGAACATGTTTGTGGATGGGAAGACTTTATTATAAAGATATCAATTCTCCCCAAATTAGGCTGTAAATTCAATGTACATATAATAAAAATTTCAACATGATTTATCTTCATATTTGACAAGTTGATTCTAAAATTCACATGAATAAATGTACAGTCAAAATAATTCTGAAAGAGAAGAGGGGATTTGTCTCACTAAACAAAAAGATATAAAGACATGATAATTAAGTCAGTGTAGTATTGATATAGGAAGAGACAAATATATCAGTAAAACATAGTAGACCAAACACAGATCCAACTGTATATAGGTCCTTGACATTTGATAAAGGAAGCATTACAGAATGATAAGGACAGAAAGACATCTGGTTCTTCTGGGGTAGCTGAACTCAGATTTCTGGGTGTTCCAGACCATAGAGTCCTGGGCTCTAAGTAATAACTTTGGTGTTTCTGTTAGAACAGTTCTGTGGTATACTGAAGTATTTCTCCAAGTCACTTCTCTGGTGTTGCCAGAATTTTAATAGGCCATCTAATCTTCAGTTAAGCCACCTTTTATTTACACAAACCACAGTGAATTCTGTTGTCTGCAACCTAGGAAAATCTGAAATAGGTATACAGTTCCATGTCTAGGTATATATCCCAAGGAAAAATTCTGCAAGATGTATATAAGCAGTCATACACAAGAGTATCCACAGAAAATTTGATCATAATGCTAAAAGATTGGAAACAAATATGTCTAGTAGGGGTGGATGAAGGGATAAATAAATTGTGGTAAGGTCATATGATGAAATATTATTTAGGAAGTAAAATGAATTAACTAGATCTGCTTATGTCAACATGGATAGGTATCAGATACATAATGTTGAGTGGAAAATGTAAGTTGCAGAATACTGTGTTCAGTGATGCCATTTACATAAAATGATACCATTTACATGAAACTTACACATATCATGTATCTATATTTACTTATATTTATATTTAAAATCTAAAAACAGGACTGGATAAATATACACTAAATTGATGATAGTGATTGCAGCTGGGGGGCAGGGAATAGAAAATGAATTGTGAATGATAAGAGAAGCAACTTCCATTTTTTCCCCCTAGAATTGTTACATTTATCTTCTTTTGGAAAATATAGCATAAATTACCTGTGGGTGTTTAGTGGGTACATATTATTCTTTACTATTCTATACTGTTCTATATTTCATAAACCAGAGAAAGAGGAGAAGGAAGGCAGGAAGAAAGGAAGGAAGGCAGGAAGGAAGGAAGGAAGGAAGCAAAGCAAAACAAGATGGCAAGAAAGAAAAAAGAGAGGGAAGGAAGAAATACTAGTACTCATGGTTCCTATTGTCTCTTACATATGAATAATCACAGGGAAGATTCCTCCTTGAAATCAGTGACATAACACACACATGCACAGTTTTTTAAAACTATTTAATTATTTAAAAAATTATTATCTGTCAGAATGGCTAAAATTAACAACTCAGGAAACAAAAGATGTTTGTGAGGATGCGGAGAAAGGGGAACCCTCTTACACTATTGGTGGGAATACAAACTGGTGTAGCCACTCTGGAAAACATTGTGGATGTTCCTCAAAAAGTTAAAAAGAGATCTATCCTATGATTCAGCAATTGCACTACTAAGTATTTACCCAAAGGATACAAAAGTACTGATTTGAAGGGACACATGTACCCCAGTATTTATAGCAGTATTATCAACAATAACCAAACTATGGAGAGAGCCCAAATGTTCACTGACTGACAAATGGATAAAGAAGATGTGGTATATATACACAATGGAATATTATTCAGCCATAAAAAGGAATGAAATCTTGCCATTTACAGTGACATGGATGGAGTTAGAGTGTATTATGCTAAGTGAAGTAAGTCAGTCAGAGAAAGACAAATACCATATGATCTCATTCATATGTGGAATTTCAGAAACAAAACAGATGAACATATGGGAGGGGGAAAAAAGAGAAAGATTGGGAAACAGACCATATGAGACTCTTAATGATAAAGAACAAACTGAGGGGTTGCTGGAAGGGAAGCGGGCAGGGGATGGACTAGATGGGTGATGAGTATTAAGGAGGACACTTGTGATGAGCACTGGGTGTGGTATGTAAGTGATGAAACACTAAGTTCTACACCTGAAACTAATATTACATTGCACGTTAATTAAGTGGAATTTAAATAAAAACTCAAAGTTACAAAATAAATAAAAAAATTATCATCATTAGGTAGTGAGAACTATGTTTTACCTGTTGGGAAATGCAGCTAAATTTTGGGCTCAACAGTGATTATTAACTCATCTCAAGTGCTTAATAATCTCCATTTACCTGATCTTTTGAATGCCTTTTTAAAAAAAATCTTATTTCATATACTGTTTCATTCCGAGAACCATCTCAAATAAACCTGGGATATAATCAGGGTACAAACCTTCACTTAAAAAGAAAAGACCAACTTTAACACCAAGCCTTCTATTTTTGAGCTGTGTCTGAAAGATGTCATTGGCATAATGTTAAGGTTTGGGTCCTTGCACGCAGTTTTGTATAACTGCTCTTAAAATGTCTTTGTTGTGTACCTTGGAGCTCCCTTAGCACTAGGAGAGGGTGGGGAACTGGTGGGAGGTGGGCAGGGGCTTACTCTGCATTCTCAGGCACTATGGGCATTTTCTGGGTGATGCTGAATGGGCCTGTTTTGTTTATAGTGAGATGTTGACAATTACTACTATGGCTTGCCAGATAGAGCTCAGAACTAGGTGTTGGATATTAGCAGAAGCTGCTCCTGGGCCTGATTCCATTGTCAATTGCTCTGTGATGTTGGTCAACAAATACAATAAAGTCCATGGAAACAGGCAGGCTTTGAGGTCACATGTACTTGGGTTGGAATCTGGGTACTGCGGATACTGCCTCACTGACAGTGGGCAAGTGATCTTCTTTGAGCCCTAGTTTCTTACTTTACAACTAGAGATAATATTTCTCACAAAAACAAAGTGAGCTTAAATGCGTTTTTTTGTCCTCTGCGTGGTACCTGGTCATGTTGTAAATATTAGTTCTTACTTTGTTCCTGTATCTACCAGATACCGTAGCTGTAAGGATAAGATACAATAAGGATGAGCAAAAAATTTTTTGAAGGGAAGGAAGAAAACTACTTTACAAAGTGAAGCATTATTATATGATGATTTTTAGAGATTTTATTTATTTATTTGAGAGAAAGAGAGAGAGATCATGAGCAGGGGAGTGGGAGAGGGAGAAGCAGACTCCCTGCTGAGCAGGGAGCCCAATGCAGGGCTCAATCCTGGGACTCTGGAATCATGACCTGAGCTGAAGGCAGACGCCCAACCGACTGAACCACCCAGGTGCCCCAGTGATGAGTAGTTTCTATTCCTAAGGTAAAACTTGTTGGCAACTTTTGTTTATCTGTCTTAGGGATGCTGCTGCCTTCGTTGACCTTGAATGATTGACCAGAGATGTGATCCAACTATGACGGTCTTTCACCCAATTCCAGAATTCTGAACTTGCCCACCCGTGGTTAGGCCCAAACTCTGGAAGATGTGTACTCCCTTCTGACCTCGCTATCCTGACCCCATTGCCGTGTCTACTGGGTCGTGGCGCTCAGGCTAG
The DNA here is from genome assembly GCF_002201575.2 of Neomonachus schauinslandi. NCBI lineage: Eukaryota > Metazoa > Chordata > Mammalia > Carnivora > Phocidae > Neomonachus > Neomonachus schauinslandi. Next base: position 85,316,239 of record NC_058414.1, read on the forward strand.
CTACAGTTTCCCTTCAATTACACTTTACCACTTGGGCCGTGCATTCTTTCTGTCTTTACTCTGAAGACCATTCACTGATGGTGTGACCACCTGGCTAAGGATTTGCCAATTCGGATAGTTTTTTTTTTTGCCCCACAATTAGGGAGAGAGCCAGAATAGGATCCATGCATATTTGCCAGAATCTCTGCAAGATACTAAGAGCATTTCCACTGGAGGATGTTGAAATTAAGTACATAAGAAATTCCAGTGTTCCCTTTTGCCTTGTTACTGAAGATTGAGGGAACCAGCATGTTCTTATCTTTTTGGTAGGACTGTCCCGCAACAAAAGTGATACAGTCACCCCCCCAGGAAAGGTGAGTCCCTCCTATATAGACCATCCTCAGGTCTACTTGGTAGCATCATATTCTGGGGAATGGTTTGTGAGTTGGTGCTGTACCCCCCTTTGCCCAAAAACTCAAAATTCTCTCTGACCCTCCCCCACCATCACCACCACTACCACCACCATCGACCGGCTCCAGTTGGAACTTCAAATCTGATTGGTCTCCTGAGCAGTACATGGCTCCCCTCAGACTCTCTGCAGGTGATATTTATGTAGAGTACGAGGGAAACATATTAGGGGGAAAATGGGAAAGATATGAAGATGGGAAAGGCTTTAGGGGGTATGTTCTCTGGCCTCTCTCCAAGTTTTTGGATGGGCCTTAGAGTTCCAAGCAAAGCTAAAGGAACTTTGTGTTAGGTTAAGCTAAATTGTGCTGAGGGGAAAGATCTCAGTGGTTGAACACATAAAGGTTTATTTCTCACTAAGTCAGTGTTGGCGGCATGTCTCCAAGGCTGCTCCCCTCTATGAGATGCCTTGGGAATACAGGTCACTTGCATCTGCTGTGCTCTGGAACATGTGGCGTCCCTGGGGAAGGAACAAAGGGCATGGAGAACTCACAGCCCCTCTTTGGTGACTTGACCCAGAAGCTGCACACACATTTCCCCCAAAGGGTGTTATGCTAAGTGAAATAAGTCAATCAGAGAAAGACAATTATCATATGATTTCACTTACATGTGAAATTTAAGAAACAAAACACAGGATCATAGGGGAAGGGAGGGAAAAATAAAACAAGACGCAATCAGAGAGGGAGACAAACCACAAGAGACTCTTAATCATAAGAAACAAACTGAGGGGTGCTGGAGGGGAGGAGGGTGGGAGGATGGGGTAACTGGGGGATGGACATTAAGAGGGCATGTGATGTAATGAGCATTGGATGTTACATAAGACTGATGAATCACTGACCTCTACCTCTGAAACTAATAACACTCTATATGTTAGGTAATTGAATTTAAAGAAAAAAATGAAAAAAAAAATAATGGCAGAACTGGTCACATGGTTCCAACTTCATTGGAAGAGAGGCTTGGAATCGCAGTCCTGTGAAATGAAAGGGGCATGTTCTCAGCAATAAAATCTTTCCAGGGCACAAATGTGCCACAGTAGGACTCCGTGACAAGGTGGGTAGGGTTGAAGAGAGAGCCATTCTTGCTTTTCTGTCAGGAAATGACTTCTCTGGGAGGGCTGAAGGGAATGCAGCCTTGTTTGGCACCTTCAGGGTTTCGAAGCTGCAGCATTATGGGGAAGCAGCCCTTGCCCAGGAAAGCAATGTCTTCCAGAATATACCAGCAGGAGTAGCTGTGACAAGGGACCGCCACCGAGTGGTTTGGGGTGCAGGAGAGGAGCAACATCAACAAGGAGAGAACCTTGTAAAAGAACATGAGACCCATGTATAGACATATGGAGAGTCCCCCAAATATCTGGTCCTGAATTTGTAGCCCAGGGCTATGAGACAGTAAATTTGGTTATAAGTGCTTATACTGTCCCAATGGAATCCACAGGCTGGTGGAGCTTGGGGACATTTGGTTTACACTCCAACTGCCTGTCAGATAAGAACATGCATCATCTATATGGTTGTGTGTCAGCACCGAGGAACCATTTCCCATTTGGATTGAGTCAAAACATTTTAGATTCATACTCTATTATGAGCTTCTAAATACAGTAACACAGGGGTCCTCGAAGTATGACCCCAGGACCAAAAGCATCAACGTCACCTGGAAATGTGACAGAAACGCAACATTCTGGCCTCCATTCCAGGCCTAATAAGTCAAAGGTACTGGGAGGAAGGCCCAGCAGGGGGTTTAATAAGCCCCCTGACCCCAGTGTGATTCTGTAGCAAGGTCAAGTTTGAGAATCACACATCAACTCATTGAATCTTGGCAACAATCCCTAAGAGTGTTCTTTTTCCTTTGTTATGGTATAGGAAATGGAGACTCCAAGAAATTGCAAAGCATTACAGTTTGAGTCAAGACTTAACCTCAAAGTCCTGTACTCAAATCTGGGGTTACAATTTTTTTCCTGGCAGAAATTTAAATCCCAGTATTTTAGGTCCCAAGTCTGGGCTGAAAGAGATGTAGAGAAAATATCTTCTAAATTTCTCACAGATGAAGACGACGAAACCCCGAGAGGTTAAAACAGATACTTAATGGCAGAGCCAGTAACTAGAACAGTTTCCTGAAGCCTGGGGCAATGAACTTTCCACTAGGGCATGAAGAGACCATAATTTAATTTTGTCTGAGGCCATGTTTCTGCTTAACTGATCTGATTAAGTGTCTGAATTGGGACAGGCCACCTGCGTTTTCTGCATGTCTTCCCCTACCCGTCCCCCCTAGTCTGGCTTGGGAGGAGTCTGTGAAGTAGCCGCGGCTCTAGGTGGAGGGATCCCTATGGTCTGGTGATAGAGAACCCCAAAAATAAGTTTCCAGTGTTGCACAGAGCCCACAAGGGATCAGTCCCTGAGTAATGGGGGACCCACTGGGGCCCCAGGAACACTTGGACTCTTCCCTGACTTGCAAGGTCTCCTTGGGGTCATGGATTCCAGTTTCTAAGCCTGAAGAGGGTTTCTAAGCCTGAAGAGGGTCTAAATCCTAGCTCTCCTCTTCTTCTTGGGTTTTGGGGTATTACTTTGCTCTCTATATAGTAAATATTTAGTGAGAACTTGAGCCTAAGGTTCAAGTCCGGAAGACCAAGATTTGATGTGATTTGTCGGCCATGTGAGCCTGTCCTATCCTCTCTCCGTGCCTCTGCACCCTTCACTGGAGGGAAGAAGAAGGCATCACCCACATCACACATGGATGCTGGGAGAATTAAATGTCATAAACCTGCAGGAGTCCTCGGAACAGGACCGAGAAGGGCCAAGTTACCACCTTCCTGTTGGTTGGAATATTTTATTGAAGCGTAACACATAAAGAAGAGTGCATAAATCATAAATATACAACTCAATGAATTTTTGCAAACGGAGGACTTGGTTTAAGAAACAGAATGTGAACAGCAGCCCAGGAGCCACCATGTGTCCCCTTCCAGACACTTGTCACCACCTATCCCAAGATAACCATTATCTTGACTTCTACACCATTAATGTGTTTGTTTTAAATGTTATATAAATGGATTAATACAAAATTTTTGTGTTTGGCTTTTTTCCACTCAATATTCTGTTTATAAGGCCCATAAACTTTTCTCTTTATATTTTAATGCTGAATTATGTCCATCTTAATAGTTTGTGGCACCTTGTACCGCCCACGTTCTGCCTCATGTCTTATGCCCACTAAGTGTTTATCTTTACCTAGAGGGCTGGACAGCTGATGGCATATGGTGCTTTATCCTCTACCAATGCCTTTAATGAAGTCAGAACTGTGGGTCTTCAGAAGACTATAGCCAGAATGCTTAGGTGACTGGACACTTGCTGAGCCAATGTCCTCTGCTGTGAGATGTCCTACACAGGGATGCCAGCCCCAGAGGGATGACGCCTCTGTCCTCCTGTTCTGGGCTCCTGCTTACTTCCCAGGGAAACCAGCCCAAAGAGGGCTGCTTCAAAGCTCTGCCTCTCAGCATGGCTGAGACACCTCCTCTCCCCAAGCCATGGGATAAATAATAGATGAAATCACTGTATTTGAATAGGACAGCTCTTGGAACCTTGGAATATTTTCCTGAGGAATTAAAGGAGAGTTCTCTTCTTCACACCTCATGGAGGTGAAGAGGGGACACAATATACCTTTGCTTAGTGCTTTGGTGTCTGCAGAAGATGAAAATGAGATCCCAAGATTCTGGAGCCACTCTTTTTCTCATTGGGGAAATACCCCTTTGGACCCAAGACACCCTGAGTCACACCTCAAACTGTAAACAAAATAGAGGGCTCTGTGGGGACATATTAAATTTCTATGTGTTTTATATCCTGCAGCCCAGCTCCAGCCCTGCACTCACCACCTCCTAGACAAAGAAGAAAGGACCAGAGCTTCTAAAGTTTTGGAAAACAATGGCTCAGCCCTATTGCCTTAGGGATCCCTCACTGCTGGTTTCCTGGTTGTTGAGGCTTGGTTTCCTTAAAGTTATGACAGTGTTGTTGTTTTTTTAGGAAATAAGATCACAGGGACGCCTGGGTGGCTCAGTTGGTTAGGCGTTGGCCCTCGGCTCAGGTCGTGATCCCAGGGTCCTGGGATAGAGGTTCACATCGGGCTCCCTGCTCAGTGGGGAGCCTGCTTCTCCCTCTCCCTCTGCTTGCCACTCCCCCTGCTTGTACTCTTCTCTCTCTCTCTGACAAATAAATAAATAAAATCTAAAGAAAAAAAAAAGAAAGAAGATCATAGACACCAGGATTTTAGAGTTTGAATGTCCTTCAAGTAGCCCGGACCCTTATTTGTTGTAAACGCTGCTTTTATTACATCCTTGAAAAATTAGTTACCTGTTTTTTAACTTTTTTCTGAGAGCAGGAGCCATCACCTCTGACCCCACACCCCTCCAAGACCTCCTGTTCTCCTGCTGAACAGCCTGGTTGTCAGGAAAGATCCTTGTTGAAGCAGAAGTTTCCTCTACTAATTTCCACCCATTAGCTTTGGTTCCTTCCTCTAGAGTCATCCAGATCTATTCCAATCCATATAGCAGATCTTTAACTATTTGAGAAATAACTACACCCTAACCCCTTTAGGTTACTTATTGAATTCCTCCTTTTTGACAGGCATTGAATCCTCTCTTGTCAAAGTAAAACATTCCAAGTTTTTAAAATACTTACTACATGAAGTAGTTTTCAAACTCCACCTTTAAAGGCTTTCTGGTTTGTCAATGTCATTCTTGGAATGTAAGGCCACATGTTAAAGTGCATTATTCAGCCAAAAATATTAGAGGATGGTAATAGTAAGTAACATTGATAGTTCAACAGATCACTGGATTTCAGTGAAAATCCCAGAAACAGTCCCAAATATATGTACAACACTTTAGTGTGTGATAAGATTTTTGTCTTGTGTAATTTATCATAATAAATCCCAGATGGATTAAAGATTTCAATGTAAAGTAAATGTCCTAAGAGAAAATATTGATATGATTATATAATCTAAGGGTGCAGAGTGACTTTGTAAATACAATTCTAAAGGCAGAAACCATGAAGAAAATGACTAATAAATTTGATGACATAAGCGTACTGTGTATGTGAAGATGTCATCAAGAAATAAAGAGGCAAATAAAACTGAAAAACATTTTTGTAACATTCATGTCAAACAAAGGACGGAAATACTATAAAAAGATCTCTTAAAGTTAATTTTTAAATAAAAGATGAATCATCTTAATAGAGAAAGCAAAGGAAATAAACAAGCAATTTAAAAAGACATTTAATATGGTAAATATATGAAAAATATTCAACTCTATGAGTAAAGGAAGATATTCTCATTAAACCTAAGTATTGTTATTCATCAATAAAACCTTTTTAAAGATGGAAAAAGAACATCAACTGTGGTCAGTGTTAGCAGGCTGTGGGGGAAAGTATACTCTCATATTTGGCTGCTTTAGGGTGAATTGGTATCATCCTGGAGGACTACTGAATGATATTGACAAAATGACTCAAAAACTTTAAAAAAATATGTGCACACCATTTGATTCAGCAATTCCACTTCTGGGTAACTATCTTACGTAAATAATCAGTATTATGCCTAAATTATATATATATGTGTATATCTATGTATATATGCATATATTATGCATTTATATATACATACATATACACATATATATACATTCATTAAAACATTATTTATAATTGTACCCTCTAAACTTTTATTTTATTTATTGATTTATTTAAAGATTTTATTTATTTGAGAGAGAGAGAGAGCGAGCACAAGCAGGGAGAGGGGCAGAGGGAGAAGCAGACTCCTTGCTGAGCAGGGAGCCCAATGAGGGGCTTGAACTTAGGACCCTGGGATCAGGACCTGAGCCGAAGGCAGACGCTTAAGCAACTGAGCCACCCAGGTGCCCCTAAACTTTTAAATCATATACTTCATATACTTCATGTGTAAAAAAGAATTAAGTAACATTGAGCAGATACCCCAATAGACTTATACACCTTTTATAAAATTGCCTACTTGTAGTATCATAACAATATATATAGTATGAAACATATGAGATAGATATATTAAAAAATGAGGTAAATGGAAACAAAAGGCCTATTTCTCCCTGGAAGTGAAGTGAATGACCTTGTGCAGCGTCTGTGATGGGAGCCTCTGACTTTATTACATCAAAAGTTGGAATCATTCTAAGTGTCTACCAGGAGTTAAGTGTTACATAAATTTTAACACAACAATTTGAAAGTGCTGGAGAATGACCAAAGGCAGGCATCACTAGAAGGGGATTGATCCTTGAAAGTGGGGAGCTGCGCTTGGTTGAGATTTATATTCCTGTGCTTTTGTCCCAGAGAGCACTCCCAAGTACCCCACTTGGGACAGCTAGAACACAAGCAGAAAGCTGGGGAGCCACTGACTGGCAGAGTTAGGAGACAAAGTTTAGGGTAGCCAGAGTAACTGAAAAGTGAGGTGGAAATCTTAGAAAGGGGCCAGAGGAAGAGGAGTCTCAAGTCTATTTATAAGCTTTGGCCAGACCCTTAGAGGACCCTCTGAATTGGGCACGTGTAGGGAGACTCCAAAGAGCCCAGCAAAAAGCAAAGCTGGAAGGTGGAATAACTGTGCAGAGATTTCAGGTGCTGCCCACCACAAGGAGAGACAGAACTTGGAGTTTGAGTCTAGTCAAATTTAACTGCCTGCTAGAATGAAAATCAGCACTCCTCTGAGGAAGACAGAAGAATCCAGAGTCTCTACAACACATCATTTGAGATGCCCAGAGTAGAATAAAAAACTATTAGATGCGGAAGAAGCAGGAAAATATGACCCACAGTCAAGAGAAAAAGCAGTCCGAAGAAAAATAACCAAAGATGACCCAGATATTGGAATTAGCCACAAGATTTTTAACATGGCTATTACAAATATGTGTAAGAACTTGAAGTAAAATAGGGTTAAAATGAACAGATGGAGGATCTTAGAAGAGAGATGAAAAGGAAAAAACGAAGAAAAAGAACCAAACAGGTTAGAACTGAAGAGTATAACAGGTGACTTAGAGTGGAGTCCGAGAAGAAAGGGTTATTGAACTTGAAGAGAGATCAACAGAAATAATCTAATCTGAAGAACAGAGATAGAAAAATGAATAAGCCTCACTGTGGGACCACATCAAGTGATCTAGTGTATATGCTTTGTGGTCAAAGGTAACCCTTGAAATAAGGTTTATCTGACCCATCCTTACTGATGTTCATAATTGTTACCCACTGCCTGGTTATCAGACACAAATGGTAAACACTACACCTGTAGGTCAATGTTTGGCTTTATATTCACATATCTGGATTACATTTTAGCTTCTCTCCGTTCTGTTAGCCCCCATTACTATGAATTGACCTCACTGGTAGCAATTTTCCCTGAAACCAGGCACTGTGTAACTGTTACTAAGAGACCATTCTCAACAGGTCTCTGGTGTTTCTGTACATCTTGTGAGAAGCACTGACTGCTTTTGTTCTGGGCTGTTTGATGATTTTTATATAGTAAACCTCTTTGGCAGATAGAGATAGTTTTTCCTTCCAGGGCAGAAGGCAGTTCTGTTTACTCTCCAGTTAATAAATAGTACGTCTCCCTCCAGGACAGAGGGCCAGCAAACTTACCACTTGTTATACTAGATTTGAGTTCCGTAAACTTCCAGGTTCTTCTCCTGTAACTCAACCCCCTGAGTTGCAGGTATCAATCACATAGTCTCCTCTTTATGTTGCCCTGTGGAAACTGGGGCCTGAGGACAATGCTGACACCCTGGCTACTGTAATTGCTGCGAACAACAGTCCTTTGTCTCTGACCCAGGAGTCTTATGTCTCCCAACAGAATCTGTGGAGCTGTGGCAGGCTGACTTGTTAGCTGTAAGTGGGGTAACACCTCACACCCCTCCTGGTCTTGACAACCACCTCCTCATGATCAAAACCCCAGTGGATTGTGAAAACAAGAAATCAGACTCCTACTGCCCAACCGTTGTCGAGGCAGCTCCCCTCCCCATCCTCAGTGACAGGGTTCTTGTATTCCAGTATAATTTCATGTTACCCCACCAAGGCACTGCACTCAAAGGTCTGTCCTGTCCTGTGGGCAGCTGCCCACTCCCACTCCTGATTCTATAACTGCTCCTCATCCGGCAGCTGGGAGTTCGGATTCTGGGCTCGACTCTAAGAAGCCAGCAAGGAGAGGCCAGTGGGTTAGGTGCAGGGCCCCGGTGGAGGGGAGTTGAGCTGTGCGCCACAACCAGTATGTAAACAGATGTGGAACTGAGCCAGAGTCATTGCATATTGTTTCTTTTTCTTTTTTTTTTTATTTATTGTGAATATGTCAATGCTACCTAGAGCAATCTACACATTTAATGCAATCCCTATCAAAATACCATCAACTTTCTTCAAAGAAATGGAACAAATAATCCTAAAATTTGCATATTGTTTCTTATCCCTGTGATTATTGGCCTGGGGTCTGTGCTGGGGAAAGGGACAAAGGAGAAACAGAGCCATCGGCTCTTGTATAAGAAAGAGAAATACTGCTTCTGAGATTTGCCACATGAACTTGATCTTCCTGACACTAGGAAATTAAGGTCTGGTAAAGACCAGAGTGGTGAGTGGTGGATTTTCAGGCTGCTGGAGGGAGATCCAGGACAGCCTGGTGTGGGGGCTCCAGGGATGGGGGAGAACAGAGAGAGCAACTGTCCCGCTGCAGACCCACGCTGTTCTGTCTCTGTGGTCTCTGCGGGGGCTCAGGATAGGGATGCCTTATCCAGGGCCCGGGGCCAGGGATGGCAGAAATGCCTTAGCCTGGGGCATGACCTTCACTGGCTCTATGCTGGGTGCTTGTCTGTTGTTTTCAGCCAGGGGAGGCTTCTGAGGGTCAGGTGACATGGTGTGCAAGGCAGGTGGCTGTGCCATCTCCCAGCTGAGAAGGTTAGGATGAGAACTCGGTGCCGGGGCTCATAGGAGTTTTTCCCTGATGCTTAGAAAGTAACTGTGTAATTGAGGAAACCGAGACACGAAGTTCTCAAGACATCAGGTAATAAGAAGTAGAAAAAGATTTTTTTTTTGGTGTTTTGTTTTTGTTTTTGTTTTTGAGAGACTCAGCACATCTAGATTCTGAATCTGTCACATCCAGAAAAGTGTGTTTTCATCCTTATCGTAGTTGCAAGTAGATCTACAAATGCGGCTATTTCTCCCCACCTCTTCCCATCCGTCATTAGGACCCAACTGCCCACGTGTACAGAGGACTTTCTGCCCCTTTCTCGTGTCTCACCAAACGGGTAATGTCGAGGGACAACAGCAGAATGGGGAATGGAGGAGGTACTTTCTCCCCTTGACCAGATTCTGGCTCTGAATTGACCACCTGGATCCCATTAACAACCCAGGTCCCATTCAGAGTTTCCCTTCATAGGATGTCTGTCACTGCCTGACTACCCAGTCACTACCCAGATCCTGGCCAAGGACAGGGCAGCTGGCCCACTCCGACCCCCTGGCTGAGGGCACAAAGACCTCACTTAGTGAAGCTCGCCCAGGCTGGGCTCAGCCAACTAGACTCCCATTCTTGGGAATTTGAACTAAGAGAAGCCGAAGAAATTTCTAGTTGTTGGGTATTTGTGTTAAAAGATCAAGAAAACCCAGGGGCTGAGACAGCCATGCTGAGCCATGGGCATATTAGCAGGAGCATAAACTATGAGTTTTTTCAGAACTCCTCCCGAGGCCCATGGGGCTCTGCAGGATCCAGCCCCACCTCTGGTTTCACTCCCCACCTTACCCCTTGCTTCCTCTGTTCCAGCTGGCCTGAGGCTCTTCCTCAAACACACCAGGCATGTTCCTACTCACGGCTTTGGCACTTTTGATTCTTTACCCTGGCCTTTTTTTTTTTTTTTAAGATTTATTTATTTATTTGAGAGAGAGAGCATGCACGTGGGGGGTGGGGGGTAGAGGGAGAGAATCTCAAGTAGACTCCCTGCTGATTGCAGAGCCCAACACAGGGCTCGATCGCATGACCCTGAGATCATGACCTGAGCCAAAATCAGGAGTCGGATGCTTAACCGACTGAGCCACCCGGTGCCCCTCCCCTGGCCTTTTTAACGTGAAGTTATGTGCACATGAAGAAGCACTCGGCAATAAGATGTATGGTACACTATCCACCACTCCCATATACAGCCTGAGGTCAGACCGGCCTGTCTTGAAATCTCACTTTGCCAGTCACCACTATGTCGCTTTAGACAAACTACTTCACTTCCCCAGTCTTGGTTTCCTCATCTGTGCAAAGGGTACAATTGATATCACTGGATGCTTGTGATGGTCAAATCAAATAACAGACTTAAAGATCAACCCTAGATTCTGCCACATGGTAGGTTCTGGAAACACCAGTCCACAGGTGTTCCTCCTTTCACTAATCGGTGTTGCTTTTGTCTGTGTTTTAAAATAGCTTTTTAAAAGTTGTAAAGCAACACATGCACATCATAAAAACATGAAAAGTATGGAAGAGTATGAAGAAGGAGGAAAAAGTCACCCATCATCCCATTACCTAGAAGCCACTGCTATTCACACTGTGCTATACTTCCTTCTGAGCTATTTTTAAAACCCCCCAAACAGCTCCATTCCCTGTATGTTGATCTGTGTTTAAGTTCAGCCATTGCACCTCCTGAAGCTCAGAAATCATTTGAATGTGAATGTGAGGAACTTTCTCCTCTGGGGAGGGGGTGAAGGCATGTGTTGATGGTTGTCTGTTGTTTTCAGCTTTGCAAGTGGGGAAAAGCAAAAGCTTCCTACAGAGAATAGTGTTTTATTTTTAAAAGAAAATAAACAGAGATCTCACTGTGCAGAGATGGGCAACCGAGTCCCTCAGCCTCCCTTCCCATGCTCCCCCACTGGCTGCCTTCCCTTATTTCTTATTGCTGGAAAGTTCCCTGGCTGAAATTACCAGCCCTGTTGCTTAGCAGTTCATCTGCTCCTGCCTCTTCCCCTCCTGTCCCCAGGAACTCGGGACCATGTGTTCCCTTGGCCCGTATGCTGACAAGCATCATCCTGCCCAACCTGCCACCAGCTCAAGCACCAGCCAGAGCCACCTGCTCAGTGTCTGCCCCTCCCTGACTTCCAGAGGCAGGAGTGAGGAGTGGGAGGGGGGGCGAAATGGAGAGAGGTACGGGGAAAATGAGTCCTCAGACAGAGAGACTCCAGGGTTTCCCATAGACCTCTTTTCTTGGTCCTTACTGTGGTCCTTACCCCTACTATTAATTGATCTCTGCCTGGAGGATGCTTCAGGGAACAAAACCAGCCAGGAATGGAGCTAGGAAAAGAAGGACCTTGCCACAGGGAGAATCTAAACTACTAATTTCAACATAGCTTGTTAACCTCCACTAAATAGGTGGGTGATGCCACTGACCGGGCTGGGATGAGGTCCCGGGGTGGAACCTCAGCACCACCTGGCTTCTCTCCTGGGTCATGGGTCATGCATTCTGCAACCCTGCCCTCATCCGCAGGACACTGTACAAATCCTTATGCTGGTTAGTCAAGTTATAGTCCTTTATTATCCTAATGACTTACTATATGTATAAGAAATGCTGTTGTTAATCTAGCATAGGGCTCCCTGAGTTGCCTTCTCATTGGGCAATTGTATGGATGGTAGGAAGCCACCTTTCTGCAGTCTGGATGTAAAAACAGTCCTGTGACCCAAGCAAGGATACTTTGACTGGAATTGGAAAAGCTGGCCACTGGAGAAGTTGACTTAATTTTCCAAAGGAGCACAGAGGGCCTTCTGGGAAGGGAGGACAGATACCCCAGTCCCTGCTTCCTAAAGTTCAAAGCCATGGAGATCTGTTAAGGATAGAATAGAGAGCTTCCCATCAAGGTCTGGTGGGAGGGCAGGGTGGTGAGGTCCAGAACAAAACTGGAAGAAGGAAAGAACATGGGTCAATGAGGAAGAGCCCAGGGTGGTGGAGGAGGCAGGTTTGTGTAGAGCCTGTGGTGCTGTCAGAAGCCTTGCCAGACCCAGCAGCCTAGCCTAGCATTTGTACCCCAGGGAACATGTGGGGGGTATAATTAGGGCGGGAGTAGAAACTGAGGAGGGATGCTAGGTGTGGAGTGCCCTTGGGTCATTCTCCCTTACGGGCTACCATGGGAACATGGGCCAAAGAGGCATCATGACAAAGGACCAATGGGCAGCTGCCCGTCTGGGGAAGCCCAGTGTCCAATGCTCGAGATGCCCCTCCAGTGGCAGGGAGAAGTGAGGGCGGTTGTGAATTGCTCAGAAAGCAGCCACCTCCCCACCAGGGTGTGGATGTCAAGTGGACACTCCTCTGAGACAACGTAAGCCCACAAAGGTTCTAGAGAGGGAGGAACCCAAGGGCGCATCTCAGATTTCCTATTTATTTGGCATTTGGAGTTTTACCAGGTTCTAACTTAAATTCATTTGCATCACACTTATTATATAAGAAATAAATGTCAACTCTAGGAAATATAAATCAAAAGAAGAAAATAAAAATGGCCCATACTCTCACTGTCTAGGGACCAAATGGGTGCTAATATTTTGGTGTAGTTTCTTCCAGTCTGTTTTTTATACAATAGAACAGTGCATGCTATTCTCTAAACCTGTCTCTTGCACTTAAAAATGATACTGGCAGTATTTTTCCATATCACTTACAAATTTTCCTTATCTTTTAAAATGGCTGCACCACATTCCATTGCGCTGTTGTACCACGATCCAGTTAACAAAGCCTCTATTGTCAGCCCCTGAGGCTTTTAGAAACCCTTTTTGAGCTCTGACTCTGTGTGTGATTCTGGGTCTGCTCTACAGTGGAGACATGCACAGAAAGATGAGGCATGCTTCCTGCTGTTAGTTACCGATTAACTGAGGACTTCCAATCAATATGGTGGACTGAGTGGATATAGAAAGGTGTTCCTTCCATCCACGCATATATAAATCTGCATATAACAAAAACAAATTCAATTACAGAAATTCCCAGTGTCATTTACGAGGCAGAAACTCAAAGCCCAAGTGTTGGATGTGAGCTGAGACCATGATAGTCCAAAGGGTGTTAAGACCCAGACATAGTCCTTAGGGGTTCAGATTGGGGTTTTAACATCTACTCAAGGGTAAGAGTTAAAGCCTCAAACCTAAGTGAGTTGGGAGAATGTGATAGAGGACTTCTGGCATAAATTGAGAGCTTCTGAAGGCAGTAGAAAAACTGTTTGGGGGAAGTTTCAAGAAAGTTTGCCATCTACCAATGCCTTGGGTGGAAGACAGTCATATACCAGAAATTGGAAACCTAAGCCTTCACTATGTTTTCAAATTTACACCACATAAGTAATGCTTAGAAACTAATATACATATCGGTTCAGAACTGCTAAAACCAGTGGGGTGCTTGCAAAGGCAAACATAGAGTATTATATAGACAGATGATGCTACCATTTATATACCAAGGACATGAGATTACCTAAGGAAACAAATTCTATCGAAGAACTAACAATAAAAAAGTAGAATCTATGAAAAGCTACAGGCTATAAAGATGGGCACTTAGGAGAAGCAGCAAACTGGATAATTAGCATTCCAAGATCTAGGGGAAATAATCTTAACTAGACTATGACTTGAGTATATTTAAATTATTTAAAAACATAGAAGGAGGGACAAAAATGATAAGAACAGGACAGAGCAATGCAGAAACAGATTTGAAAAGGAGATGGGTTTTCTAGAAATAAAAACTATATCATCACAATAAAACATATATTAGATGTGTAAAGTAGTATATTAGACATTAGTAGTATAATAGTAGTAGTAGTAGTAGCAGTGTGTGTGTGTATGTGTGTGTATGTGTGTGTGTGTACTATAGCAATATATATTTGGCCAAAGAGAGAATTAGTGATCTGGAAGATACATCAAGATTATCACCTAGAATTTGAAATAGAAAATATGAGAGTTAACAGATATGTAGTCAAAATACATGTAGTCAAGTGCCAGAAGGAGAGAACTGAGAAAATATGAAGGAGGCAATATTTGCAAATATATTGGAAGAGCATTTTCCAGAATGAAAGGAACATTTAAATTCTTAAATTGAAGAATATTATGTCCCATGAGTAATACATAAAAACAAATGCACATATGGATACATTGCAGAGACACTACAGAACATAAAAAATAGAAAAATTTAAAAAACTTCCAGCTAAAAGTCAGATTACACAAAGGAATGACAACTGAAGTAAAAGCAGACTTATCACTGGCAAAAATAGAGAACAACGAGAGGTGTATCTTCACATTGCTGTAGGACAACTGGAACCTTAAAATTTGGATCCTAAGCAAACCACCATTTAAAGATGAAGGGAAAGGAGTTTTTAACACAAACAATGCCCAAGAGAATTTATTACTCACAGATCCCAGTGGTAAGAACAACAAAAGACTCTAACTCAGTAAGATGGAAACTGAACCATATGGAAGGAGTAGAAAGCCAGAAGCAATGGTGAGAAAAATAGCCATGGAAAGATAAACTTTCTGGTAAATGTAAATAAGTACCGACTGCAACAGTAACAGTAACAAAAAGTAGATTACAAACAAGGTCACCGTGAACTCTTGGATAACAATAAGGAGCGTGGGACTGGAGTGGAGTTGGGGTGGGAAAGCGTCTTATTGTCCTGAAGGGGGACAGAGTCAGCAATTGACTTTAAACATTGTTACACTTAACTTTTTAGAAAGTTAATAGAATAACCACTAAAAGAAGAGAAATATGATACATAACTTCCAAAGCATAGAGGCTAAAAAAGAATAAAGAAAGCAGAATCACTCCCATAGGAGGCATTAAGGAAGAAATAACCATGGTAATTTTTACCAGGTCTGTGAAGGGTCTGGGATTTGATTTATCCTACCTACACGCAAGTAAGTTAGCCTGTCGCTGTTTCATGGATGCTGTTGGAAGACATGAAACTCTCGGATCAGAGACGAAGGACTTTTTAAAAAAAATTTTTATTGTTATGTTAATCACCATACATTACCGCATTAGTTTTTGATGTAGTGTTCCATGATTCATTGTTTGTGCATAACACCCAGTGCTCCATGCAGAACGTGCCCTCTTTAATACCCATCACCAGGCTAACCCATCCTCCCACCCCCCTCCCCTCTAGAACCCTCAGTTTGTTTTTCAGAGTCCATCGAGAGACGAAGGACTTTTAAGATTTGCACACAGAGGGTCATCTGGGTGGCTCTGTTGGTTAAGTGGCTGACTCTTGATTTCGGCTCATGTCATGATCTTGGGGTACTGGGATTGAGCCCCGAGTTGGGCTCCACACTCAGTGGGGAGTCTGCTTGAGAATTCTCTTTCCCTCTCTCTCCCTCTGCCCCTTACCCCCCACTAAAATAAATCAATCAATCTTAAAAAAAAGATTCACACACAGCAACCATCATGAGAATCATGCGTGCTTCAGCTCATCTTTGCCCCTGTGGCCCCCAGGAAGTGAAGCAGAGGGGCCCCAATGGGGTGTTGCACGTGGTGTGAGTGTGTGTTGCAGGTGGGGAGCACCTCACCTGGGGAACCCTCTCTGAACAGGCAGTGAGCATGCGCTGTGTCAGAAAGGGACACATTACCTATTCTCTCAGATTTCCTTATGTGAACGCAACCCTGATAAGTGAGCCAGGTAATGAGCTCAGAGCCTTACCTTCTTGTAAGACTCAGTACTCAGTAAGTACATGTACTCAGTAAGACATGGGGAAGCATGGGGGACTCACTGAGGAGTGTCTCTTCAAACAATGATCAAACACAAAGCAAAATGATAGAAATGAATTAAAACACATTAACAATCAAGATAAATAGAAATCAATTAACCTTGCCTTTTTCAAGACGGAATTTCTAACTTTGGGTCTAAAATTGTGCAATTTATAAGAAACATCCAACACATAATTTGCTTTTTTCACCTTAGTGGTTTGACCATATTCTATTTTGGCAGTTATCTGGCTGCCTGTTTGGTATGAGTATTTGTGCGTGCGTGCGTGTGTGTGTGTGTGTGTGTGTGTGTGTGTATGTTGGTGGTAAGGGTGATGTGCTAGTCGGGGGGTGCATTTAATTTCTTTCCTTCTCCTCCTTCTTCATCCTTTGTCAAATCCATTCACACCTCTACAAGACAGATACAGAAAGTCTGAAAGTAGCAGGAATGAAGAAGGGCATGCTATGAAAATACTAACCAAAACAAAACAGATGCATTAAAATAAATAGCAGATAAAAAATATTTAAGGTAAAAAGAAAAAAACCAAACCCTTCACATTAATTCAGAACGACACACATTATTACCTTGCAACAAACAGAACAATCTAGGGGTGCCTGAGTGGTTCAGTCGTTGGGCGTCTGCCTTCAGCTCAGGTCATGATCCCAAGGTCCTGGGATCGAGCCCCGCATCTGGCTCCCTGCGCAGCGGGAAGCCTGCCTCTCCCACTCCCCCTGCTTGTGTTCCCTCTCTCTCGCTGTGTCTCTCTCTGTCAAATAAATAAATAAAATCTTAAAAAAAATAAAACAAAAACAAAAACAAAAAAACAGAACAATCTAGCTGATGGGAAACATGTAAAGTCAAATCCAGTATGAGGCAGCATAAGATGAGTGTCAGGTGAGAAGTCCAGACAGCAAGCACTTTGAATCCAGACGAGGGAGAGATGGAGCTGGGTGAAGTGATCCAGAAATGGGTTCTGGATAAGGAACATACGGCTTTAGATAGGTCCCACGTGGGGGAGGCCCCGGGAAGTATGTAACAAGTCAATTTCAGCTTGTTCGAGACACAGAAATATGTATTTGGGGTCTTTATAAACAAAGGGAGGAAGTACTTCATGGACCCCAGGGTTTGGGCAGCTGGAGGTCTCGGTGTTGGGGGCTGAGGTCAGCAGTCTCATCCCTATAAAGGCCTGTGTGTTTTCCTCTGCTCCTCAACTCTATAATAGATACCCACGCTGTTGGGCCTCCTGTGAATTGGTGGTTCCGGGGTGGGCCTGGGCATTAGGTGACAGGTGGCGTGGTACAATCCTGGTGCTCTTCTAGGAAAGCTCAGACAGCGCTAACAGTGGGGAGAAGGACATTGAAGTCCAGAGAGAGGAAATGATTGGCTTCAGGTCAGCTAGCTCACCACAGAGCTGGGACTTGAATCCAAATCTCCTTACCCTTTGTGGACACTGCACCCCACAGTGGGAAAGCTTGGCCCAGTTGCCCTTTGGGACTTAGTGCTTTGGCCGTAGCCTACTTTGGCAGATGTCTGACTGCCTTTGTTTGAGTGTGTGTGTGTGTGTGTTTTGATGGTGATATGCTAGTAGGGGGGTGCAGTTAATTTCTCTCCTTTTTCCCTCCGTCCTCATCCTTTGTCAAATCCATTCACACCTTTGCAAGCCAGATGGGAAAACAAACTTTGGTGGGGGATGGGCTTTCAGATCTGGCTCCCTGGACCCAGGGCCTGGGGTGTCCTGGTGTCCGAGTGCCAGTGGCTGCTGGAGAGGCTCTAGAACATCTGTCTGGGGACATTGCAGACAAATGGCCTGCAGACCCCCACGTGGGCTGGGGGCAGGGCATCCTACCATCTAAAGCCTTCTCAATCCGCAGAGCCATGTGCTAACAAGCTGTTGGCAGAGCACTAGAGAAAGACATATTCAAAACAACAGCAACAAAAATTGCAAGCCGCTTCTTGCATCTCATTGGTGCCCGGGGGTGGGAGGAGGGGGGCCGGCAGCGCTGCCCCCACCTACTCCAGTAAACCAGTACAGGCCAGCAGAGGTGGGGGGCACGGGAGGCGCCCCTGCTCCCTGCTTACAGCAGGCCTCTCAGATGCTGTGCTTTTTATCTGTTCCCTAGCATTGCATCTTCCCCCAAAGTATCAGATACCTAAATCCTATTGGGCAGGATATATTTTGTGTCTCATGTTCTTCAAACCAGCCAGCGCTTGAAAATCTTTTTTGCATCTATGAACCTGGGGGTTTTCATATAATTTCCATGAAGCAAGGTGGGTCACAGCAGATCGTGTGTTCTGTTGATCTCATGGCTTGGACTTGGACTTGGACTTGCCACAGTTGTCCGTGCTGGGTGGAAGTCAGGGTGCTCTCTGCAGACACCTCCACTCACCACCACAGTCAGGGCCCTCTCACCTCTAGAAGGCGAGCTCCATTTTCCATGATGGAAACTAGACCAAAAAAACAATTCAGCAATTTGTTCAGCAAAAACTCAGCAATTTTTCCATCTAACTCTACCCCCCTTATTCCCTTATCCGTTTGTGCTTGTGTTCCCAAGTTTCCAGGCTTCTGAGAAAGCTCAGCTTGGCCTGGAAGTTGGGATGGGGACATGCCATGGCTGCGGTCCCCCAGACCTCTCACTCGGGGGGCCAGGGAAGAAGTAGCGCCCTGTAGCCCCCAGGACTGGAGGTATCACCTTCGCACACTCCCCAGATCCTCCCTCCCAGGTTGTTCTGCACTATCAGTAACTATGCACATGGTCCTACTCGGTTTGAGTCAAATTACTACCTACGCATTGCTCTCTCCATGAAATAGGGATGAGGAAGGGAGGACTTCCACAGAGAGGGACTGCCGGCCCCTAGGAAAGAGCAGGAGGTGGCTTCTCTCAATGGCTCATTTTCACAGCGGGGACAAGTGGTGAGGCCAGCATGTGTGCCTTGATTCGGAAGCCTACTCACCTGGGATGCAGGGTGAGCTGACCAGCAACCTTGGTGTGGCAGATAGTTCACTTCTATAATGACCTTTTGGACCTGGGCCCCTGGAGGTGGCTGTGACCCCACACGCAATTGTTGTTAAACCCTAAAGTGCTTTGTTTCCATTGCTTGCCCAAGGTGGGGAAATTGCAGCTCCCCAACGTTAATTACAGTGGAGTGGGGAGCGGGCTTGTGGAGAGCTTGCAGCCTGGAGCTCAAGGCCCTCTCCAGAAGTGCAGGCTGGCTAGAGAGAGTCCTTCTGAACTCTCAACGTCAGTGAAATGCATCAGAAGGCATTCAAGGCTGTCGGGCTTCCAGAACCAGAGTCCTCAGGGCACCTTCCCCAGCATCAGAGGTGCCTGGACCTGGGGGAAAGAAGGAAGGCTGACTGCCCCCTGAGGCGCTCCGTTGGGAGGAAGCTAAGGAACTGGCTCCTCACCCTCCTTCCTTCTGCCGTGCCTGCTCCCGGTCCAATGTGACAAGATGGCCCCGTCTCACAAATATAGAAGGCAGTGAAGTCAGTTCTGCGAAAACCAAACACAAATGAAGAGCCAGGTAACTTCCCCATTTCGGCCTGAATGTCCCCATCTCTGACTCTTGAGTAAACTGAGCATGCTCTGAAGGACAAGGTCAGGTTTGCCTTTGGGTGAGGCTCCAGGAAGCTGAATTCGGCCGCAGTTAGGCTTGGCAGAGTCACTGAGCTGGAGTGTTTTCTCCTGAGCATCCTGGAGGAGAGGAGTCGTACCTTCTCTGCCTCCTCCCCCACCGGCTGCTCTGTCTCCTGGCTCTCTGCCTTCTTATTTCTGCCCTCCCGCACGGAACCCAGGGAGGAGGGATGAGTCAATTCTGCCGTTACATGGTTGCCCGTGACGCTTCTGTCGGAAATGGCTCCTTGGGGAAGCTTCTCCTGCTGGGGTGCTTTCTGTCTCCTCGCATCGCTTCACCCTAACCACCCCCGGCCCCGGCCCCCCCATCAGAACAAGGTAATGTAGGGCCAATCCAAATAGACTTCTCCTTTGCTCCTGTTAGGATATCAGCTTCATAAAGTCAGGGTGAGGATTTGTGCTCTGGGGTCTGAAGACAAGGATTTGAGTGGTGGCTCTGGCCCCCACTGGATGTGGTTTTGAGCGGCCACTTCTCCAAGTCTCTGCTTCCTTGCTCACCAAATGGGGGAAATGATGGAACCTGCCTCTCAGGGTTATTGTGGGAATCCACTGGAATAATGTGGGCTGTCATCGTCTGCAGTGGTAGCTCCCGCAGTGAGCAGGCACGATGCTGCTCAGACTTGAATTTGCTCCAGTGTGGAACGGACGGGCCTGGTGACAAATGGAGGGGAGAGGCATAAGCCAGCCTGCGTGCCATTGAAGGAACACCCAGCCCCTGCGTCCCTTCCTCGGCCCCCCACTAAGCTGGTGGATAATACCATGTAGCATCAGCCAGGGGACAGATGTCTTCATGTGGAAGAGCCAGATCTTCTGTAGCCAGGGACCCGGCCACGCTGGGAGGCACAATTGAATTTTTCCTTTCCATCTGACAGTTCAGGACTGCATGTTACTTTCCAAATGAAAGCAGTTCTGGAAGGTCGTTGGGAACAGTGAATTGTGATTATGCTGGCACATTTTTAATTCTGTCTCATTATGGTTGCTGTTAAGGCTGCATTATAATAATTGCTTTAGTTCTGCTTTGGTATTTTCAGGCTCCTTTAATGTAGCTGTAATCTATGTGTAGATTAAAGTAAGCAGAGCCAAAGAGCAGGGGCAGTTAGTAGACCAGCAAAGGGAATGGTTGTGGAGGATGTGGAGCAGACAGGAAGGCAGAGCGGAGCCATGGCTGCGGGTCCTGGTAACAGCAGGCGGGGGGATGGGGGGTGCTGGCCCCAGGCCCAACACACGCTCAGGCTGGGACTCTGAGCAAGCCCAAGTCGCCCGGCTCAGTTGCCTCATCCGTTCCATGAGTTGCGACGTCTATCTTGGAGGTGCTTAGAAGTTCTTAGGCTGGCGAGGAGCCCTGGGGATGACTGCATGGGGCTGGGGAGGAGCCTGGCTGCTGGAGGAGGGCTCCCTGGCAGCCCCCCCGGAAGAATGGCCACGTGGCCTCCGGAGCCAGACACGGTATGCAGACAATCCCCCCAGTCCCCAGGGAACATTTTGCTTTGCTCTTTCTTCTATCACTCCCTGATTTGTTTTGTTTTCCTTTGAAATTTGCTTTGCTGGAACCATCCCCACTCTTGGCGCAGCCCTTTATGCGTGCTATCTTAGCCACTGGATGGAGGCCTTCGTGTAACGCAAGGCCACTGTGGCCTCTCTGTTTGCTCCCCTCCGAGGGCAGAGGTGTCAGTTTGGAGGGCAGAGTGCTGAGTGCCCTCCCAGACCCAGCCGCTCACATGGCGCTGTGTGTCTCGGGTGTTAGCATTCGTCCGCTGTGCCGATTCAAAATCCTCACAACAATCCTGTAAACTAAGTAATGGTATCACCCCCTTTTAAGAGCAAGCAGGGGCCAGAAAGGTCAAGAAATGTGCCCATGTAACCAGTGAGTGACAGCGCCAGCATCTGAATCCAGTCTAGGGAAGGGTCCACCTGTTGTGCCCTGGGTCTGGTCCCCCTTCCTCCCCCCCCCACCCCGACAGCGTCTGGTCCCTAAGCACCTTCAGTCCTCCTTGCTGCTCAGTACAGACCTCATCAGCAGTCACTCTGGGGCCGGAGACCGCAGGCTGGGCCGCCGTGTGAGGGATGGGTAAGGACGCTGTCGGCACCACTGGGGGGCTGAGCACCAGCTGAACATGATGTGTCTTCCTGGTCCTGGGCTACCCGGCCTTGTAAGTCTGTGTGCTGGGGGGGAGTGAGAATATGGAAGAGCCCTTCAAGTGGGGTCCCCATGCACCTGTACCTCACCTTGTGCCTGGGCCACGCCACACCCTGATATTTCCTGAAGGATTCCTGTTTATCCTCCTCACATTTTTTTTAAATTAAAAAATTTTTTTTTGAGAGAGAGAGAGAGAGAAAGAGAAAGAGAGGAGGGACAGAGGGAGAGCGAGAGAGAATCTTAAGCAGGCTCCACACTGGAGCCTGACACGGGGCTCGATCTCACGACCCTGAGATCATGACGTGAGCTGAAATCAAGAGTCGGACGCTTAACTGACTGCACCACCAGGTGCTTCTATGCTCCTTGCATTTCTTTTTTAAAGATTTTATTTATTTATTTGACAGAGAGAGACACAGCGAGAGAGGGAACACAAGCAGGGGGAGTGGGAGAGGGAGAAGCAGGCTCCCCGCAGAGCAGGGAGCCCGATGCGGGACTCAATCACAGGACCCTGGGATCATGACCTGAGCTGAAGGCAGTCGCTTAACCAACTGAGCCACCCAGGCGCCCTGCTCCTTGCATTTTTAAAGACTTGCCCATGAAGAGGGTTGCAGAGGCTTTCTCGGGGCCTTTGCCCTGTTCCTTCCTCAGGGAACATCAGCTTGCTGGCGCACACAACTGAAAGACAGCCTGGAACAGCCGCCCATCTGCAGGCTCACGGAAGCCCATGTTTCGGGAACCGCGGAGTGAAGTCTTCCCGCAGGAGTTGCTCCCGAACAGCTCTGACTGATGCTTGGGCAGCTTGGCTCAACCTCCCAGGAGCTCGGGAGCCATGTCCGGCCCGCTACCAACTGTTTCATTTCTGGGACAGCTCTAATTGTGAAAAAGTTCTTCCTTATTTCAGATCAAAGTCCTTCTCCTGGTAGCTTCTACCACCGAGTCCTAGTTTGATCTCCTGGAATGAATTCATTCCCTCTTTCACATGATAGTATTTTGATTTTATGAAGGCGGCTCCAAGTTCCTCGTGTCTTCTCTTCTTCTGATTCGACATCCTCACGTTCTCTTTCTCTTACTTCTATTTAGATACTCCTCAATGAGAAAAAATAGCAAAGGATCTTAGTTTGTCTCCAGCACAAACTAGGCTCATATAAATGCGTCCTCTTCTTCCTCAACTGTATTCCAATCAAAATTGGGGGGTGACAGCTAATGCCACCTCACTTGTGCTGAGAGTCAGAGACTATAAACAAACTAAGATGTGGTTCCTGCTCTTGGCTGTGTAACAACTGCTAAGTACCAACTTGGGACAAACTACCTCCTCCTTCCTATGGATTTTTTTCATTGGTGTGATAAATGTGCTTTCTCTTGGGTGCAAACAGTGTCTTCTTTTGACTATAAGAAGAGCTCTGGGGACAGGCTGCCCCCGAGCTAACTCAGTCCCGTCCGTCGCTCCCACACCACCTTCCCGGTCACCCAGCTGTCACTGTGTCTTTTATATCCATTCTTGGCCCATCCAAGAACCCTCTCCAGTAGTCCCACCCTTCTTTCCCACAGGAACATGACACTCTCCCCTAAAAATTGTCCTTAATTAGTTAACAAAATTTCCCTCCACGACACAGCCTGCTCTCCCCCCAGAAAAACCAGTGACAGATATGAACACCATTTGGTCTAATTAGTTCTGATATTTCACACAACATATTTCTGAGGCTTTTTGCAGGGAAGGGAGGAAGGCAGGGAAAATGCTTCTATTAAAAGAACAGCAGGGAGGCTTGCATGATGGGAGGGGCAGAGTTTGGGGTCTTCTTCTGTCACTGCAAATAGACCCTTTGTTAAATCAGTACCGCCTGGCCTGCAGACACTCTTAACTTCAAAACTCTGTTCCTGCATCTCTATCTGCCTGCATTGGGCCTCCCCCAGGATGAGACCCATGTGTGTGCCTTATTCTGGTCATTCACTGGGCCTCCCCTGGGATGAGACCCATGTGTGTGCCTTATTCTGGTGACTCATGAAGTCACCATTCATGACTTATGAATGACCTTTTCTCCTCTGATGACAGGAATCTGTGCCAGGTGAGGTAACGTGAGACTGGGGGAGTCGGGACGTGATGTTCTCTATCCATCCTGCCCTTGGCTTGCTCTGTGACCTTGGAAAGACTATTGAACTCTTGCAGTCCAAGGGCTGTGTGTTGGGGAGCGGTGGCAGGGAGAGGGAGGTAAGCTCCTATCTTGAGCTGCTAGAATAGATGTCTGTCAAGATAAGGAATGTTGGCAGTTCTGGAGTGTATAAATTAGGAGTAGCTTTTGACATAGAAAATCAATCCTGTATTTCTCTGTCACATTTGCTGTCATCTGTTTACAACCTACAGGGTTTAAGAGCTATCTTTACCAGTCCAAAGACCTGAGCATACACTTGAGGTGTCCTACAACATGGCTACAATCTCATGAACCTCACTGGAAGTCTATAGCTGAGATTGGAAATCAATGCTGGGCAAGTTCAGGTTTATCTCAGTGCCCAACCCAAAGTAGATGTTTCCTAATGGTAGGACCAGAAATGTACCAGAATGCCAAGCCTTGAGGTGGTATCATGGAAAGAGCACTGGGAGGGGAGTCAGAACTCTTCGGTTTCCCTCCCTACTTTTCATTGTGACCTCTGGCAGTTCATTCACCTTTCTAGACCCATTTGCTCATCTCCAGAACCAGAGAGTTGGATGACTTTCTCAGGTTCCCTGCAGTTCCAATGTCCATGATTTTATGGCCAAGCCTGCAGAAAAGGAATGAGGGTATTTTAATTAGTTTGGTGTAGGGCCAACAGGATGAGCCTAAGCTTCAAGCCTGAGGGATACCTGAGGGATTTCTGCAGATCTCCCTCCTGAGGGGCTGCCTCTGTGCAATTCTCTTGGGGATCATGGTCCAGGCCTGCCCTGCTCCCCAGACTGCCCCGATCGTCACCCCCAGTCATGTCATCTGGACACGTGTCCTGGTCTTTATTTGTCCTGCCCTTGTCCCTCTGCACCTTCTGCTGCTGATCTGAACATTGCCCTGTCATGATCTCCCACTTGTACTGGCTGTCTGGCCCCCCAGGCTGGGAGGCAGACCTACTGCCCTCACACAAGGAAAGGGTGAAATCAGCCACCATAGTGGGTGGTGCTAAAGCAGGTGGCCTGGGAAGTCGGCCTAGGTGTGAATCTCAGCTCTGCCCTAACAATCCCCACCCGGGCATTGCTCAGTCTCGGTGTCCTCTTCTGGAAAGCTGTGGTAAGAATTAAAACAAACAAACAAAAAACAACACATAAAGTACTTAGCACAGGCCTGGCCTCTGGTAAACACTCAATAAATAAATGGTAGTAATGGTTCTGATCACCAATTCTGATACGTGTGGGTTTTTCCCCACACCACGCAATCCTCCGACACCAGTTGGGTGTCCTACAGTTCAATTCAATTCTCACGCTACCTGGAGACAGCATCAGACCCACAGGATAAGGGCTCAGTCCCACAAGACTGAGATGTCCATTGAAGGTGCAGGCTGTCAGCTGTGCTTCTGATCCACTGGCTATAAATCAGAGGTTCCCAAGACTCCTTCCTTCCTTGGGTTTGATTGATTTGCTAGAACAGCTCCCAGAACTCATAGCATTTTATTTATGAGAATACTGGTGTATTGTGAAAGGATATAACTCAGGGACAGCCAGGTGGAAGGGATGCATGGGACAAGGTATGGGGAGGGGCCCAGAGCTTCTGTGTTCTCCCCAGGTGAGCTGTTCTCCCCAAATCTCCACGTGCTCACCAGCCCAGAAGCTCTCCAGACCCCTGCTTTTGTTTTTTTTATGGAGGCTTCATTACTTAGGCATGATCCATGATGGATTAAATCATTGAACTCAATCTTCAGCTCCTCGTCCCTCTCTGGAAGTGGGGGGGTTGGGTAGTACTGAAAGTTCCATCTCTCTAATCACGTGGTTGGTTCCCCTGGCAACGGGCTCCCATCCTTTGGTTATCTAGAGGCTTTCCAAAAGTCATCTCATCAACATAACAGAAGACACCATGGTCTCTCTCCTCACTTAGGAAATTCCAAGGGTTTTAGGAGCTCGGTGCCAAAAACAGTGTATGAAGACCAAATACATGTTACTTATTTTATCACAATATCACAGTTAGTTGTCCTTCTGTTGATTTTACTTGTGATAAATCCTTCTGACACTTTTCCTCCAATCAGAAGCTTTCTTTGCCAAGCTGCTTTAATGATGTTGTTTTTTTGTTTTTGAGAGACGAGAAATATGGCGTTTAATCACATCCCTTCGTGAGTTCTGAATCCTTTCAGAAATAGACCAGAAGTCAGATTAAAAAAAAAAAAAATCAGCCTCACTGCTGGTAAAGCTGGAATAGGGTGAGAAAATCGGACCCCAAAAGACGGAAGCATTTCCCCCAACTCTAGATGGGGAGCTGCTCTGGGGGGAGGTGGGTGGACAAGAGCAAAGATACTGCAGGAGTCAGGCAGAGAGAGGCCAAGGTGCATGCGATTTTTAACACACGAGCTCTCCCGAGGGCAGAAAAGCAGCTGCCTGGGGTTCGAAGCCTGCCAATCCAGTCATAGATCATAGATTGTTCTCCTTTCAGAGTGGGAGAGGCTGACTCTAGGGGCAGAGTGGGCAAAGAGTTACTTTCCAGCAGGGGTGCAAATACCTAATTCTTGGGGTAAGGCAGGAAGCCAGGGGCAGAGAGAGTGTGGTCCCACTACAACCTCCTATTGAGAATTCCCTCCTTTCTGGACCCACAGCTCCTGCAGGGGTGCAAAGCCACCAGAAACCCTCATAAACTGGCTCTTACACAAGCTTTCCCGAAGTTACTTCAAAGCATTCTGTGTGTCCTTCCATAACACATTCCGTTTTAGTATCTCCTTTTATTATGAAAGGAAGGCATGATTATTGTGAAAAATTAGAACACAAAAGAAATACATAATATTCCAGGTGACGGCCCCCTGCACTCTGTAATCAATGTCCCTGGTCTCTCTTCCACCCGAAAGTCCATTAACAAGTTTTATGTCCACAGCACATTTTTAAACAATTTGTATAAGCAAGACTCATGGACCAAAGGGTCAGCTGATTAGTCGTGCCCTCTTGCTAAGTTGATGTGATATGACAGGCCCTTTGCAGGTGCCCTGGGCCGTCTGTCCGAGTTGGGCAATGCACACCTGCTTAGTTGCTGTCTCCGCATTGAGTCCCAGTATTTGTGCACCTCTACCTGTTTCCTTCCTGCCGTGTCAGGAATGTTTGGCTTTGGCTGGATTTCTGCATCTCCGGGTTGACCTACTCATTTCTAAAACACAGATGCTTCTGGGGCATCCTTTTAAAGCTACAGACAGGCTTGAAGCTATGACCATGGCTCCATATCAGCCCCCTCTGAAAATACGGTAGAAGCTTCATGACTCAAGGGTTCTATCACTGTAGCTGACAGTCTTTCTCTGTCCCCAGCCCTGTTCATTCTGACCTTTCTCCACTGCCTGGAAGGGTTTGGAATCCTCCTGCTGTACCGACCTCCCCCCCACCCCCCGCCTTCCTTCCCTCCCCTCCTACCCCCGCCATGTCCCATGGGCTGGATGTAGACCCCTGAAAATGGCGGCCTCCTTACCCAAGCCCCACTGGTCTCCCATTTGGGTCTCTTGTGCCCAGTCTCCCTCCCTATTCCCTTTCCGCCCTTCCCTGTCCCCAGGGCAGAGATTGGGCTCTACCTTGGTGCCCCAGCCTCCTGACCTGCTTGGCTAGTTGTTTTCCCTGGGCTTCGCTGACGTTTCTGGGATTCTCCCACATCAGCCCCACTACGTGGTCTGAATGTCCACCTGATGCAAAAGCCATCAGTCCCCACAAGTGTCCTGACTACCTCCCCGCTCAGGTCAACACCAGGCTCGGAAGGTCTCGATCTGTCCCCACGACTCCCAGCCCTAGACCTCCTGGCCACAGGACCCTGGGCTGTAGGCTGCCCCCAGTGCACAGCCCCCCTTTCCAGCCTGGCTTTCCACTGTGCTGGCTGTCATTGGCCCTGGCCTGCTGCTTTCTCCAGGAAGGAGTCCCTCATACACCACGCAATCGAGGCCGTGTCTTTGGTGACACATTCAGCTGTCACTGCTATTTCCCACGAGACGTTAACTGTCACTCAAATACCGAGCAGTCCTGCTAGTTTGCAGCCCCATTTGGCAATTTATTCATTGCTACTAATACTCTGTCAGAAAAATATTGATGTCCCTTTATTTATTTATTTTAAGATTTTATTTATTTATTTGACAGAGAGAGACACAGCGAGAGAGGGAACACAAGCAAGGGGAATCGGAGAGGGAGAAGCAGGCTTCCCGCTGAGCAGGGAGCCCGATGCGGGGCTCGATCCCAGGACCCTGGGATCATGACCTGAGCCGAAGGCAGACACTTAACGACTGAGCCACCCAGGCGCCCCTTGATGTCCCTTTAAATCTGTGATTTTAACAGGCTTCCTCTAGGGAGTTTCTTGTTTGTGGGAGGGCACATTTTTCTCCCTAAGGGACACAACCCTAATTTTAATATGAAATTGAATAAGAAACTAAGAGGCCTGTCTTGGGAACTCATTTCATGGGCAACGCAGGCCAGGAGCCGAGAGAAATGAAGACATCGGTGTCGGTCACCCTAGGTGTGGTCCGAGTGGTCCCTTCGCTTGGCCCTGGCTTCACCTGCAGAGAAGTTCTTGACTGAGAACCCTTTTGTTGCAGGGCCTGGTTTCCTTGGCTCACATCACACTCAGGTGTTTCATCTAGCACTCCGACAGCATTTACCACGTGCCCGCCCCTGTTCGAAACACTAGCAGGTAGGAATCGATGAAATCCCTAGGCAGCCTTGCAAGGCGGGTGCTCTTACTCTCCCCATGTTACAGACGGGAGAACTGAGGCAGGGAGAGGTTAATGAAATCGCTCAAGGTTACACATCTAGGAAGTGGCAGAAGAGGGATCAGAACCCAGGCCTTGTGGCGCCAGAGTTTGCGTGACTGCTGCCGCCCCGGGCTGCCTCCCAGGCACAGGGAGACTGTTCCTCTGCTGTGAACCATCTGCTCTTGGACTCAGGTCCTGGGGAGATTCCTGGCTCGCTCTTGCTGCACAGGAAATTGTGGGCGTCAGGACGGGACACGCAACATCTTTGCTACCCGCCTGACACGTGGGATTTTTTCTTCTGGCATCCATTGCCTTCACCTGGAAGGATGAATTGGACAGCTGAGTTGATTCTGTGAAAATGCGGCATCTGATTTGTCCTCAGATGAACTGGTAGCAAAACCCAGCATCATGCCAGTCCATTTGGCAGCTGCACACTGTTTCCAGTTGTGGTCAAGGACCTTCGGCGACTGTTCTCTCCATCTTGTCCTCAATCCACCTCACGACTGTTGTGGTTCTGGGTCTGGGCAGCCGTCTCGACAGCCCGTCTACCCGCCTGGCATCGAGTGACATCCCCGCCCTTCTCCTTCAGGCACTGGGGATTGCTCATCCAGTTGGTGTCCTTATTTCTCAGTTGGGTGGTGCCTGGGGGTGGGGGGGATGTTGTGTATTATGGAAAGGGAAAGTGAGATGGTGGAGTAGGAGGCTGGGATGAGAATGTTTTGCATTCTAGCAAATGCCCTGGCTGCTCGTGACTCCCATGTAGTGGGTTGCACTTGGGTGGTCAGGGAAGATGGCTATTAGTGATTTGGGGCTCCCTTGCACTTACAAACTTGGCCCTGGGGCAGCAGCGAGGTGTGGGACGGTGGGCTGGAAATTAGGAGAACAGGGTTCTAGTACCAGCCTCTGTTTCTCACCTGGATAACGAAGGACTCCAGTCAGACATTCTCTTGGCCCATCTGGCTTTGGAGTCTGAGGGTCATACATAGCAGAGGGTCGGTGGTATGTTAGGGAGGCCAGGAGGGTCCCCAATTCCTGATCAGTTTGCTAAAGCCAGACACTGCTCAGAGGCAAGGGGAGAGGTACAAGTGGACAATTAAAGTTGGAATTGGCATTTCAGGTGGCTGGCCCTGGCACTCATTGACAGAGCTCCTGATTAAATGCAGCCACTCAGATGGCATTCCCACACTTTCCTCCTGCTGTCTGCCACTCCCTGGATACCTGCTTCCCAACTTTCAGGGTCTTCTTACTCACTTCTTTCTCTAACCACAAGTGTGGTTTGCTCGTGGCTCTAAGGATAGAGGGGAGAGGATCCTGACCGGTGAGGGGACGACAGGGTCCCCCACCTAGCACATAGGCGTTGAATTCAAAGTCACTCATTGAATTGGAAGTGGCAGATTAGTGCATCCCCAGAACCAGCCAAGAAGGACTGGTGTAGAGAGAACCTCTGAGCATCCTGTTTAGGAAGAACAGTAACTGCGGAGCATCGTGATGGGGGATCCACCGGGCCCTTTGATGTGAACCCGAGTGACCTGGGACAGTGCATGGACACGAGTCCCCGAAAACACCAATATCTCTCCCTTCCCATTCTTCCTCTTCCGCCTATCCATCCCACCCCCCCACTCCCCTCCCCTGACCAGGCCACTGTCAGGCTCCCTGCCCATGATGGATTTTTCAGGCTTCGTTTAGTGACATAACCATCCCAGTAAAATATACAAATGGCCCAACTGTGGATCCTAATGTGCAGTAAACGGTTTTTCACCTCATATCATTTTTTATGGGAAGAAATTGGCTTTGTGCTTCCCCTGCAGCACCACCCACCCCCCTGCAGGTGGACTGTGCTGGGGGAGGGCTTCCTTCCACTCCATCTGCCTGGCTGCCCACTCTGCTCCAAGCACCGCTCACTCATGGGGGCAGGGGGCGGATCAGCTTTGATTAACTGTCCCGTGCGATATTCATTTCCGACAAGAGCCTCGCTCTGCCGTCTCTACAGGAAAAGGGGGGTGGCGGGAGAGTGCAGGGTTCCTGACTGGATTCAGTTCTTTGTCTGTTCTGGTTGTTTTCCGAAGGCACCACCTTCTGCAGTGATCCTGCACCCTTCATCCCTGGCTCCACGTCCTCTGCCCTTTCCTGGGTCCTTCCTGTGATCTCTCACCCATGGAATGGGCACCTCGGTGCTTCTCTCTCTGCCGCATGGCGACACTGGAGGAGATCTCTGAGATCTGCAGTTCAGGAGATCAAATAACCTCTGAGCCAACGAGAGGACTCTCCTCACCCAGGGAAGGGAAGGTTCAGTGATGCTAAACTCAGTATCTTCCAATGCAAGCTCAACTGCTAGACCCCGGTCAGGTCAGTTAACCCACATCTCTGGGCCGACTACTCCTCAGAATTGTCCTCCTTCTGCCCCTTGGCCCCGTCCTGCCCAGGCTCCACCAGTGGCTTCATTTCCTCCCCTCCGTTCTGAAATGGGGCATCTCCTAAGACTCCGGCCTGAGCCATCTGCTCTTTTCTGTAAGCATTCACAGTGGACACTTCTAGAAGCACATCCCAGGTAAAAGTGATTTGGGGGAAGGAAGGCTTCCTGCTGAAAATGAGTTGGGTGATGACTCAAGGTCTCCTCTGCAGCCGTGGCATCGCCCTGCTCTCTCAGGCAGCAAATTCCTCGCCTCTGCTCCTGCCTGCCTTCCTGCATGCCCAGGAAGGCATGGGGCGCAGCAGGGCTGTGACGCTGTGGTCACTTGCTTCCTCTTCTTGCAGCTACTGCTGGCTCTGCCTCCATGGCCAAAAAAGGGCAGCCGGTCCTTGGCACTGCGCCCCAAGTGTTGCTGGGAGTATGTGTCCATGCTTATGCATCTGCTAGTCTGCAGAGGAAGCCACCTCCACAGTGTCCTGGATTTCTGTGTGCCCCTTTGGTGGGGGCTGACTGCCCACCTCTCCACCTGGCCAGCAGTGGGGCAAGGATTGCTGCCGGCTCAGCACAGAGGACGTGCGCGTGCATGTGCGTGTATACCCCACCATGCATCTGTGCATGCAGACACTCTCTTTGGAGCAATATCTGCACATTTGGCTCAAAGGCACAGAATAAGTATACACCTAAGAGTTCCTCTAATATAGAGATGCTGTTTGGGGGAAATAATTGTGCCTGAACAAAGGGAAAGTCCTTTGAAATGTTAAGAAGCTCATAGAAATGTCAGCGCCAATAATGACGACGGCCACTGTTCTGAGACTCTCTTGCTCACAGTGTCCCCACACTCCCACGTGGAGCCTTGGAATGGAGGACAAGGGGCAAGAGAGCTCAGTTGGGGCTTCCAGGCATCTTGGACACTGAGATGGGTCCATTCTGGAGCCCACATTTCTGGGTGCATAAAGACCAGCCAGCTAGTGCTGGGGGAGTGTGGCCAGGGTGGAGAGGGGCGAGGCACTGTAAGCAGCACTTGGGGGCTGTGAAGTTTGACCTGTAGAGGAGATGGTGGCTGTTGACAAGGTCTGAAGGTTTTTCATTTGGAAAAGCCATGAGCTAGCCCCAAGTTATTCCAGAGGGCAAAACTAGGGCAGATGTAGCCTAGGATCAGAAGGCAGTTGCCTCCCAGCATTGACCCTCCCCACAGTCATATAGATCAGACAGTGGCCTGACACCAGCTGTCAGTGAAGTTGAAGGATTCTTGCATTGGAAGGACGGCTCAGCAAGATGATGCATCCGATTCTTTCCCACTTTCAGGAGCTGGGGTTTTAACCAGTTATCCTTCAAAGAGGAGGTTGGAACCCAGAACCACAGACATAAGGAGTTCACATAACTTCTAGAAGATGAGACTCCTCAAATCGGCACTGTCTCCAGGCCCCATGACCCCTGGGACCCAGGAAAACCAAAGCTAAATGTGCTCTGTGTTTCCCTGGAGACGCAGTTACCTACTGACAGCTCTTTAGGTGACCATCCAATTGGAGACTTGGGTTCTAAACACAGAAATTCAGGAATGAAGCTACGTTGGCTCTTTGAGGGGCTTCCTGGAGTTTGGAAATGAAGGCAACTACATCCCGTCTCCTCACTCCGGGCAACGTCCCCACTCTTCCTGCCTCTGCAACCATGGCCTGGCCTCATGGGGGACAGGACCACAGGGGACAGGACCAGGAAGGGCCTGAGGTGCAAAGAGGGTGGGGGGGGCACCAAACCCCTGATTTAGGAGACAGAAAGCACGGCCCGTGAAAACAAATCTATTTAGAAGCCTCCAACAGATTTTAGACACCTTGATTAATCATAACTTGCTACACATTATTTCCCTATAAACAAACTACAATGTTACTCATATAAACAGCTTTATCTTGACAGCTGCAAAATGTCAGGATTTAATGTAGAATGAGCAGAGATACACCATATGTTACCACTCCAGGCCTGGAACACACTAATTCACAGCATATTGCCTCATACCGAAGAGGTGATTACAAAAGAGGGGCTAGGTTTTTGCCTTGCCACGATTGTACACGCTGCCTCCAAGTCCCTAGTGCCCTCTCTTTGGCTGAGCTGCGGAGTGACTGAGATGTGGTACAGGGGAAGACTCTCCGGGTTGCCAGCAGTGAGCAAGACGGCAACCCGGAAAGTGGGGATGTGGTCATGTTGTATTTTTGAAAATGAACTCAAATAAATACAGGTGTCCCACACTGGGAAACCCATGGTTCCAGTATAATAATAAGGGGTGGGGGGTGGAGAAAGTGAATACACTGCTAGCATCCTGCTGAGGAGGATTTCTGCTACCTTTGCCAGAATGAAAAGCCTCTGAAAGATAGAAAACAAATAGAACCCCCTAGAAAACACGTAGAACCCCCTACAGAAACCAACAATTGAGAAACAGGTTAAATGCAAGGGGAAGCCGAATTTAATGTTCATGAAAATAAAGTTTATAAAGGGACTCTTTACCTTGGGGTAGTTTTATCCCAAAGAGAGAGAGAGAGAGATTGGGAATTTTCTCTAATAGGCTGCACTCAGCTAGAAACCCCCCAGGGCACATTTTCATGGAGAGAACGGTTTCGTGTATGTTCTCTTCGCTTTCTTTGTCTCCCCTCCTGTGCCTCTCTTCTACTCTAATATGGCATGGATCAGGGTGTCCTAGGCTCAGAGCACCCAGGCTGGCCCACTGCCTCCGTTTGTAAATACAGCTCTGCTGGAGCGCAGCCACGCCCACTTGTATATACATACTGTCTGTCTGCTTTTGTGCTACAGCCCAGAGTTGAAGAGATGCAGCAGAGACCATATGTATGGCCCGCAAGGCTGAAAAGATTTACTCTCTGGCTGTCCATAGAAAAATGTTTGCTGACCCTCTGCTCTAAACTGTACATGTGTTTATGTCACTCTCCAGCCTAAACACTTAAGGCATGCTCTCAGTTCATTTTTGGCCACCCAAGAGTCAGTCCCCTCCTTTGGGCTCTGAACCCCAGTTTTCTTTTGGGGAAGGACCAACCGCTCACATTGCCTGGTCTTGGTGGATCTGCCAACCGAGGGGTGGGCATGTAGCCACAGGTTGAGACCTACTATAGAGACACCCCCTGACTTGGTCCTGGCTTGCCTTGAGAGCCTACCTGCCCCCCCCCCACTTGTCTCCGTTCCAATGCTTATCTTCTGTGGATGGCCCCATCCTCCAGTTACTCTGTTAAGATGACCAGTTCACAGGGATGTCTTCCCCCACCCTGCTGTGAGCTCCTTGGTGGGCAGGATTGGTCTCATTTCCCTGTATCTCCAGAGCATAGCAAGGTTGCTGAATGTTAGAAGAACAAAGTCCTCTTTTTACCATTGGTGCTGTGTTTGGCTATTAAGTTATCATCTTGATCTTATGCTAAGAGTTCCCCAACCCAACCCAGCATCAAGTAGCTCTTTCTGCTCTCGTGCTGACTTTATCCCTTGGTCCCATTACTGACCTCCTCCTACTGATCCCTTCAAGCCCTGAATTTGTACGCCACTCCTGAGATCGGCTTCCAGTTCTTTCCCCCAGGCCTGTTTCTCTGCCCTCAGTCACTGAAGTCCTGTCTTATTCTTCTCGGTGCTGCTGTGGCTGACAGCTCTGCATCAGGCCATTGGAGCTCATAACGGGAGCTCTGCTGCCTGAGACCAGACAGGATGATGCCCAACCCCTAAAGCCCTTGGGGGAGGCATGAACCTTCCAGATGCTTCCTGCCCTGTTGGATTGCCTTTCCTGGCCTTCGCATCTACTTCTGGGTCCTGATAATCCTGGTCTGGCTCATCTGTTGCTGACCCCTTGCCGGGCAGCCTCTGACAGGAGGGTGGGATTGCCTCAGTGACGTAAGTAGCCAGGGCAGAGTATGTGCTCACCACCTCCATGGTTTTTTTTTTTTTTTTTTTTTTTTTTTTTGCTGAAAGGGGAATCTTTAATTCTTTCCCTTTGCAAAAAGTGAAATAGTCCTTGGGGAGCACACAGCTGGCAAGGTTTAGCAGGACAGTCAATGCTCAAACCCTAGGGCTCTGGCACAGTTCCTTTCTCCTGGGCCAGAGGCATGGGACCATCTTGGAATCTGGAACTCTTAGTGCCCCAGGTCCACCTAGAAGAGATGCTTTGCCTTGTGATGCTTTGCAGGCTTCATGGGGGAGGGAGATAAACCACTCTGACACGCTTCTCCCTTGCTTGTCTACTTTCATGGTGGGCTAGAACATTCTTGAGTGCAAGATCCTGTCTGGATGTCAGAATCTTAAACATTAATTCTAATAATTCTCTTTCTCTAATATTCTTATGCCAGAAGGACTCCTGGGGTGTGCAAAACATCCTCTATCCCAATCTTGCTGCCTGGGGTCAGGAAGGGTACTTGGTTTCTCTCCAGTTGGTGTAGTCATCCAAAGAAGCAGATTGTCCCACATCCAGCCCTGCAAGTCCAAACACAGGAGCCTAATTATGCCCAAAGAAGGCATAATTCTCAAGAGGAAGGCTCCTCCTGGGCTTCTGAGCTCACTTCTGACGGTTAATTGGCAGATGCTGGTCCCTGCTGCCAGGAACTCCTCCAGGAACCTTGGGGTCAAAGACAAATCTGGTGAGTGAGAAGTGAGTTTGGTGTATAGGATGAACAAGCACCCTGAAGTGTCCAGGACAGGCTGGCTGTGTCACACGGGCTGCTTGAATGTTTCCACAAACCTTCAGAATGTCCCTCAAGTTCTGGAATCTCTGGCTTACAAACTGCACCTCAAAGACTTTCTTTCACACTCAGAATGCACAAAATCTTTGCCTGACCACAAGCCATGTACTTGCCTTGGAGTCTGGTCCCGGTGCCTTGAAGGACAGCAAAGGGCAGCTGGGCATCAGCCTCCTGCCTTATCCTCCCCTGGCCCCAGCTGGCCCAGGACTGGGGCCAGCTCGTTTGCCTTGCCAATGACTTAGATGCTGGCTCCAGTCTAGCTCCTGGTTCCCAGCTCCGAGCTCCTGGCAGAACCTGATACATAGGCTGCCTTTTCTGTCACCAGCTTTTTCTCCCGTTTTAAGGACTTGAGTCTGGGGCTCAAAAGACTCCGGACACCTAAAATAGAAATGCCGAAAGGAGCAAAGAGCAGCATTCAGTCATTACCAAGCAAAGTGGCTTCCCCTTCATGATGTTATAACACATAGATTTAGATTTCAAGAGAGTAATTCCATCATTAACATCAGTACTCAGCAATCAGATTAACATGGCTTTCTCCACACTTGTACTGTGTGTGTGTCTGTGTGTGTTTGTGTGTCTGTGTGTGGTGAGAGAGAGAGAGAAGAAAATGAGTTTCAAAACAAAATATCCCTGGATTCTGATTACCTGTTGGTAAATGCCAACTTGAACATTCTCTGCTCTGAGTTCATATACAATTGATTGCAGCCTAAATCAGTCCCGTGGGGGAAAGGCGAGACTGGGTGATGGCTGGGAGTTTTGCATTTTCTTTAAAGTCTTTTATGGATCCCAGAGTCACCTCATGGTTAGCAGGGCTGATGGAGATGAGCAATAGCATGGGTAATCCAAAGCCAATGGATAATCTTTAAATCATTACCATCTGTTTTTGAAATGTACCATTTGATCATTCTCAGAAGCTGATTTGCCTTCCTAATCATGCTCTTCTCGGACCTGTGTTAAAACTAACATTGCTTTCCAATGAAAAATAAAACCAGCTCTTAATACAGTGCTGAATCCACTGCGCATGATGCAAATACCTGAAAAAAAAAAAAAAACAGGCGAGGAAAAGGACTGAAAGACAAAGAGACAAAGAGGAGGGTGGTGGAGGAGGAGCCTCATCTTTGCCTCTGATTTATTTTTCTTGCCACAACTAGTGAGGGAATGCAAAGTGGAGTCAGTTCTCAGGACCTAAGCCCACTGCACATTTTCTGCTCAGAGAAGTCTGCTTTCCCATAGATAACTTCAGAACCCCTGATTCCAGCTTGTTGCAGCATTGTGTGGAAGGGTGATGGTCTCACCTGTTTGCCTTGTTCAGAGGAGCAATATTTGTACATCGTATGAAATTCAAAATATACAGTACGGTGACAACTCAGTCTTCCTCCCACTGCGTCCCCACCCCTTCTCCCGCCCCATCACCCCTGTAGTACTTTCTGTCTAATGTGCCCGAGGCATCTCTTCTTGACTCAGCTGCTCAGAAAGAGCTCTCCTCACGGTCCCTTGAGCTCTGGTGCTGTTGCGCGTTCCCTTGGCATCTGAACAACGGCTTTGAGCAAATCTATCCTCCTGGGTCTTCGATGCCTGGGAAAAGTCACGTTCTTCCTGTGCTTCAAGCATCCCCAGACACCACTCCCCACTCCCAAGCCATCCGCATCTCCATTCTTTCCCATCTCAATGTTTTCCAGTTCGTGTTAAAGGATTCCAAAGGCCCTTTCCTGGTCTGGGTGGCCTCTGTCTCTCCATGGGGTAGCATCTGACAATCTTGTCTCGATCTTCTTGTCGAGGCCCACTTCATCCTGGACTCTGGCTTCCCTACCTCATCGATTCTCCTTAAGTGTCCCTCTCCGGTCTGTGCTGAGTTGTCCTCCTTCTTCCATGCATTTTCCAATCATTTCTTCTCCCCTCCCTCCACACTCCACACGCATCACTATTTCGAAGGTGACTCTCAAATCTGTGACTCTACACCTGACCCTTTCCCTCTACTCCAGACTTGATTTCCATCTCTCTGCTGGACAGTTCCCCCATGATGTCCCCTGCACAGCTGCAATCCGAGCTTGTGTCCTTCCTCTGATACTGCCCCCTTCTCTGACCGTTAGTGTTTTTGAAAATAGTTCCATCACTCTCCCAGGCACCCTTACTTCCTCCAGACATTTCCCTCATCCCCCAGACTGGTCAGTTCTCTCTTGACATTTTTTGCCATAACCATCCATTTATTTCAATTCATACAACTGCCATTTCATGTCCAGACCTTTCTGGCCCAGTACCTGAATGATGTCAGTAAACTTTTAACTGATTCTCCTTCAGCTCTCTTTCTCCCCAATCTACTTGACATATCATCTTCAGGATAAATAACATCCCCAAATATGATTTTATCATGTCATTCTCCTAAATAGAGTTTTTTTAAGCCTATATAAGCTGTTATGAAATAGGCAAGATTCTTAGATTCAGACTTATCCTTTTTTCCTGGTTTCAACTATCAAAAGGAAATACTAGTGTATACTTTTCTTGAAAATTATATTGCTGAAACAAAACAACTTTATATCCTGACTTCCAAGTCAACCTCAAATGGTCCCTAATTTACCTTTTCCATTTTATCTGCTATGTTGTTTTGGTTTTATTTTGGAGGCATTATGGTGCAGTGAGTCAAAGGGCTCTGGACTCAGCCTGTTGATATTCCAGATCCTCCAAATACCTATTGTGTTGCTTTAGAGAAGTCTGTAAAAACCCTTCCAAGCTTTAACTTGCACTCCTTTCATTAAAGATGGGATTAATGCATCTATATCATAAATTATTCTCTGGATCACTTAATCCATGTAAAATGTTTAGCAATTGCCTGGCACATCATAGTGTCAAAAAAACATTCATTCTTGTTTTATCTTCCCAAGTGTGAGCCCTCTGCTTAAGACAAACTGACATACTCACTTTCTCTTGAATAGTGCCTTGTGCATTTCTTTCTCTTTGGCTTTGTTCATGGTTCTTGATCCTTCTAAAAATCCTATCCATTTTTTAAAGTCCAACCTATATTCCACTTTTTCCATGAACTCAGATTTCTCTGATTCTGGCTCCAGTGAAACTCTTCTGTACGATCTGCCATGGTGGGTGCATGTCATTATACATTTGTCAAAACCCATTGAATGTGCAAGACAAAAGAGTGAACACTGATGTAAACTGTAGACTTTAGTGGGTAATAATTTATCAATATTGGTTCATCAATTGTAACAAATGTACCATAATTATAGAAGATGTTAATAATAGGGAGGGAAAGACAGGGTATATGGAAACTCTCTGTACTTTCCTTTCACTTTCCCTGTAAACATAGAACTGCTCTAAAAAATAAAGCCTATTAATTAAAAAAAAAAGAAAAAAAGAAAAATCTGACCTGTCTATATGTGCATGAGTTCCTTCAAGGCTCATTTCTTTAATCTTCAGCCTAAGGTTTGTCTGGCTTGAAGATACACAAAGGGGACCCTTCATCATATCATGTTGCGAATTCTTCTACCTTATTTTCACAGGATAGAGTCAAGAGATCATGTAGCTTAAGAGAAAAAGAGCGTGAAATAAGAAAGGTCTGAGTTTATATCCTGGCTCCTCTTTTCACATGGTGATGTCACTTGGACAAGTTGTTTAACTTTTTTGAGCATCAAGATCCTCATCTGTAAAATGGGGATAATAATATTTATCTGTCAGGTTGTTTTATTAGACTAACCTGGCAGTTGCTATCTTGTTATTATATGAGGTAAGAGCTTGCTTTATTGCCAAGTAATCTGCCTGAGGCACAAGTTCTCTATAAACACAAACAAAAATGTGTCTGCTTTCTTGATCAAAAAGTGATCAGATTTAGAGAGATCAGATATTTGGTGATGAGGATAGACACAAAGGACTTTTCACCCTCAGATACATTATGATCCACAACATGGAAGAAGCTCTGCAAGTGTTAGCTGAGTCTGAAACACTGCAGCGTGATTGTGTCAGTCAGTTATTAGCGTTTAACTCGACAAAGATTTCCACTTAGGTCTTCATCTTGCAGATACAACACCAAGAACACAGGACCTCTCAGGTCGCCATGGTGGAGGATCAGGCCTAGAAGTGGCTTACGTCACCTCCATTCGCATCCAGTAGGCTAGGACTCATTCACATTGCCCCTGCCTGATCCCAGGGGAGCCTGGGAGGGAGAGCCTTCCTGCCATTTACAAAGAGGAAACAGAGCAGTGAGCACAGAGCTTAGTCTCCGAAGAGTCATCTTAACAAAAGTTTGTGGGCTCAGAAATAATTGTTCCAATGCCATCCAATTCCGTGCTGGTGAAATGGAACTGTCCAAGGGCTTTTGTTTGAAAATAAAATATTGATTATTTCAAATAGTGGTTGAATTGAAAGACTAAGAAGAGAGAGTGTGATCTCCCAGGAATGGAAAGAGAGAAGACTGATTTCTTCTGTGATCAATTATTTGAAGGAGGGCTTCAACATTTTAATGATGAGAAAGAAAATCATCTCGTTCACTCCAGCCAATCCCAAAAGAAAACACTGGTCTCTCAAACTATGGATAAAAATGTCAAAAATGAAATCCATTTCCATCTGCAAATTAAAAGGAGAGAACGCAAGTTTTGCCCAGGAACAAAGGCCTGACGTCACTCTGCAGTGAGGCATGTGAAACGCCTTCTCTCGTTTACATGCTTGCACACCCATTACCCATGTAGATTCCCTTTGTTTCTGGGCAGAATTTCCTTCAAGCAACAGGATGGACAGATGACTGGATCAATTTTTGTCTCCGGCCCACATGGTCCAAAGCAAATACACAAATCAACAAGAAAGCACACTTTGAGGAACTGAGTGGGCTGGTCCTTTGGTTTATTCTCTTTTCAATTACTCTTATTATTTGTTTGATCTAGCAAAGGTGGCCTAATCTCATTTGTAATATCTATGATAATACTGTTTGAGTGCTAGATAACAATCTTGTAGCTCATTAGGTAATTTCCATCACAAATACCCATTATCAAACATGCTTCATCACAGCCCAGCTCCTGGAGGCACAGAGGTGACCAGAGCGAGCCTCACCGTCCCCCACCTGCTGCCAACACACAGGGTCCACACACAAGACTGGATGCGGCAAGCAGCCCAAATGTGACAGTGCTCTGCTCTCTCCTTGGCACTGACTCCTCACCACCTTCCTCCTCTTACTGATGGTTGACAGCAGAGCTGTAGTTCCCCTGCTTGCAAGCTGCGTCCAGAGAGTATGGGAGATCCTTACAAACCACTGAGCATGGTGTTTGGCTTGTCGTAAACTTTCCATAAATATTATTTTCTGCCTTAGGCTGGGACAGGGGCTCCCCAGAGGAGGGCCAGGCCCTCCAGAGGTCATCAAAGGAAGCAGAAAAGGAAGAAAGCCCTCACTGAGCCCCTTTCGGGGGCCAAGGCTCACCTGCACATCTGTGTTGGGTTTTCCCTTCACCCCCACAAGGAGCCTGAGAGAGGAGGTGTTATCTCCGTGTACAGCTGGAGATACCGAGGAATAAGGAGTTTAGGTTCCTTGCTCAAGGTCACCCAGCTGGTCGGGGGTAGAGCTGGAATTAGAACTCAGTCCATCTCCTCCACGCTTCGCGGGTCCTGGGGGGGGGGGGTGGTCTCTCCCCCTCTGCCTCCAGTGCCATCTGTTCCCTTGCCCGGGAAGCTCTGGGGAGGGTGCAGCCCGTCCGGCCCTTTGGCCCTAAGTGGGAGCCCTTGTTGCCTGCTGTGATCCCGGGGTCCAGCAGGTGTGGACAGAGCCACACGGACCAGAATGGGGGTCGGTAGCTGCAGCTGAAGAAAGGCAGTGCTGAGGGCTCCTTCCTCTTGGCTGCACGTCCCCTGACCTGCCACCCTGCCCCTGTGGGCTGTCCCCTGGGGAAGACCATGGGCTTCCCCTCTTGAGCTGGGACAGGG
This sequence comes from Neomonachus schauinslandi, assembly GCF_002201575.2. NCBI lineage: Eukaryota > Metazoa > Chordata > Mammalia > Carnivora > Phocidae > Neomonachus > Neomonachus schauinslandi. The sequence goes on from NC_058414.1 coordinate 85,358,028, forward strand.
AGGAGGGAGTGGAAGTGAAGTGCCCTGATGGCGAAGATTCCAGTGTAAGGACCTCTTCCTGTTCTCCATTCTACCCTCAGTCTCGGCACCTTGTCGGGCAGCTCTTGTTGGTGGAACAGTGTCTTCTGAAGGCGCTCTGGCTTTATCCTGTTCCGCCTTCTTGCTCAGGCTGTCCCGGTGCTGGTGTGTTTTCCTTTCTCTCTGTTCTTTCCCTGTGGAGAGTAGGGAGTGTGGCCATGAGTTCGAGGAGTCCAGGAGGAGGTTGGAGAAGAAAAGAAGTATCTGGGCTTTTCTAGTCCTCTTTGGTGTCTTCTGCAGGCTGGCTTGGATTCTGTTGTTTGCTCACGTTCTGTGGGGCTGTGAGGGGCCACTCAGCTCTGACCCAGGGGAGTCTCCACAGCTCCAGCCCTGAGCCCCGGGGTCTGGAGTCTGGGGGTGCCCTCCTGCTGCAGCAGAGCAGAGCCGGAGCCGGAGAGCAGCTGTGGGGCCGGAGGAGGCAGGAGACGGGGCTCCCGCCCACGGGTGACTCCCGCCATGTCCGCCTCCCCTCTCCAGCCAACAGCCTCCTCATCTGAAGGGGCCAGGCTTCACAGCATCACTCCCCAGGATGTCTTGATTTTTGGACTTCCTCAAGACCTGAGCCGTAGGCCTCGCTTTTCTCTGGCTCAGGCCACGTCGCTCTCCAAGGCTATCACCCTGTTTTGGGAATTCGGCCACTTCTAAATGACACGTGGGCGGAGAGGTGTCCTGCAAATTCCTGTGGGCCTTATAAACAGCGTTCCCTTCGAACTGCCGTTGTTCCTGGAGTGAGGCCAGGCGCTTGCTGTCCAGTCAGCTCTCTCAGCTGTTCCTCGGGCCTTGGAGCCTGGCGACAGGCCTGGCCTCCACTTGCAGGTACTGCTGCTGTCACCGACGTGTCCAAGTCACCACAAAGCCAGCCGCTGTTTCCCAGCGAATCCGACCCAGTTTGATTTCATTTATATCAAGCACCTGCATGTGGAATTCTCCGGATGCGGCACTGGAGTCAGCACAGAGTTTGCATGGTCCTGGCCCTTGAGGAGCGCGCAGTCCGGGGGGCAGCGGATGGAGGCCGTGGTGGTGTGTGTGTGGGAAGGGGCGAGGCCAATGCACAGATGACTTAATTCCACATACTCAGGGACTCTGTTTCCCCCCTTTCTTAGGGGTCACTGCCACTGGTTATGCTGGTGCTAGAGGTGGATTTTCTGGGGGACTTAGAGGACATGCAGAAGTGACCCTCAGGACCCTCTGCCCGGAGGAGAACAGAAAAGCCTATCCCTTGTCCTGGCGTTGGAGATAGGACTAATCTGCCTTTTCCACTTGACCCGTTGAGGGAGGCTTCTGTCACACGTATTTTATTGTGGCAAAGCGTCATTGTGCCCTGTTCGTGTGGTGTGAGGGTCACAGGAGGCCAGTCCTGGTCCCAGCCCTGAGACTAGCTGACTCGTAACCTCCATCAGGTTCTCACCCCTCGGGCTCGGGGGTCCTCCTCTGTATGTGGGGGGGTTGGAAGAGCTTATTTCTGAGGGTCCCTCTGGATCTGCTGCCATGCTTCCCCAAACTGTTTGCCCCTAGGAGCGCCTGTCTTCACCTGCAGGAGGAAAGCCCTCAGCAACCTCCTGGGGCATCTCCCGGGCCCAGGATGGCCTCCCTACCTCGTCCCAGCACCCTTGCTCACTTCCCTCACATGGCAGCCTGGAGCCTGTTCTAGGGAATTGAAACCTGTTCTAGGAAGTAAAGCAGCCGCCACAAAATCCGATCACACCTTTAAAATCCAATTAGTGTGATTTGGGGGATGTTCTTTTTAGAATTGGATTCCTGTTGGCTTCATTAGAATAATTGCAAGGTGGCTTGCACAGGCACTGAGATCTCCAGTGAAAAGCACCAGTAGGGTCTTTGGGTGTGTCCTCCGTCAGACAGATGACACTGTTGTGGATGAGCTGATAGATTCAGGGTGACTCAGACATGGTCACACACTGAGAAGTTACGTTATTTTGTAGTTTTTTATTGGGCAATTGTTTTATTGTGAAATGTCTCAGGTGGGAACCCGTGATTGAGGATAATTGTGCCTACTGGGATAGTGGAGACTGGTGTGCGTGTGTGTGCGTGTGTGTGCACGTGTATGCATGTGGCATTGCATATGTGTGCATGCCTGTGCGGCACGTGTGTGCATGCTTGTGTGTGTGTGTGCGCGTGTGCATGTGTGCATGTGTATGCATGTGGCATTGCATATGTGTGCATGTCTGTGGGGCACGTGTGTGTGCGTGCTTGCGTGTGTGTGTGCATGTGTATGCATGTGGCATTGCATATGTGTGCATGCCCGTGCGGCACGTGTGTGCGCACGTGTGCGTGTGTGCATGTGTATGCATGTGGCATTGCATATGTATGCATGCCTGTGGGGCACGTGTGTGTGCACGTGCTTGCGTGTGTGTGCGTGTGTGCGTGTGTGTGTGTGTGTGTGTGTGTGTGGTTAGGGGTTCAACTGTCTGGAAGAAGAGGAAATTTTACATTAGCCCAGGCTTCTAAAAAGGTCCAAGAGGAAGCATCAGCTTTCCCAGCACCCCTTCTTTGGAACTGGCCCCTCGGCACCCCCAGATGGGGGCCCCTTGTTTTCAGCCCTGGAAACTCAGCCCTCTTGTGAGTGGCTCCCCAGAGATGCAATCTCCCTGGAGACTTAATTGGCAATGCTTCACGGAGCACAGAAACTTGGGATATGACAGTTCTTGCTCTTTAAACTGTCAAGGAAGGAAAGGTGCTTTGAACTGTAGCTGCTGGAAGGGCAGGGGGACCTCGCTTAGAGTCACCCCTGCCTCTGTGAATGTTCAGGGAGCATGAAATAGCAGCAGGGATACAAACAGATAGATGGGGTGGGGTGACCAGTATGAGCACAACAGGCCATTTTATGGTCAGGCTGTGAGGATCCTGGGAAGCAAGCCTGACTGTGTCATCTGGGACCAGCACTCGCTGAGATGATGCAGCAGACCCTCTGTGGGCACAGTGGGGGCCGAGCCCTGCTTCGGCCATTTGCCTGTGACTCTGGCCCTTGAGGCATGGGGCTGTGCCCCCTGGTGACCCAAGCATTAATGGTTCTGGGCTCTCACTGGGATGGGACTCCGCAAGGATAACTGGACAGCTGGTCCAGGGCTGAGAAGGCAGGAAGTCAGGAGGTCCTCATAAAAAGAATGACCTAGAGGCACAAGTATGGGGAGCTCTCCAGCTCTCCCTGGCCTGGGAGGAAGGAGAGTCTTCGATAAGCCTGGGGACGGGAAGAAGTGTGATGGGGGCAGCTAGAGCCAGACTGGGACTCAGATGAACAAAAGTGTAAAGAGGTGGAGGAATAGCGGGCAGTCCTCTTTCTTCTGGAGGGTTTTTAATTTCAATATATACTGTGGAATACTGAAGTCAGTTCTTGGCTGTGGCATTTGCCATTGGAACTGTCCCTTGGTCCCCAACTCAAATGCCTCATCTGAAACCTTTGAGTCATCCAGTTTGTCTCTTAGCCTGGTACTTGATAATAAGTTCCTGAGGATAGTAACCATGTGTGCTTTCATCATACATCCAAACAGTAGGAGGCGGAGTAATGCTCATTCTGTTCTCTCCTTCTTTTGCCTTAGTTTTTAAATATTCAGGCCCCTTCTCTTTCCTGTTCTTGTGTCAGAAGGGGAGGAGAAATACAGCTGACAGGGAAGTAGATAAGGAGTAAACTGTTGTCCCTGAGTTAGATTATGAGCTCCAAGGAGAGGGTCCTTTCTGGTACAAGGTATGGGGTCCTTTCTGGTACAGGGTCATTGTATATTTTTTGAATGAAGCATGCAAGAACTAAGCCTCAACATTGGGAATTTATAGTCAGGAAGACACAGAAAAAAATCTTTCATGCTTTCCCACGGACTGGCCTTTGGCCTCCCGGGAAGTTGTTGGTTCTTCCTCAATGGCCAATTGCTGCACATTTGTTCTCCTTGCTGGCTGGGTGTGCAGGGTTCTGAGCCTCACCAACCCATCCTGAGAAGCTGGGGATTTCACAGTCTGGTTCATGCTTCCAGAACACATGATCTTCAAGCTTTAATGTATACCAACCCATGACACTCCTCAATTCATCCTTGATAATCAGTTGGTCTCTAATGACTTCCATTAGCATTCTTAATAGGTCCAAACCAGAAACTCTGAACCTGCGGACTCTTCTCTTTAGCCATCTCTGCACCTGCGGCCCTATCGAGGCAGGGTCTGGGTCTTAATATGTATGAACATTAAGCTAATTGCAATTAATCACGCGAAGCAGAGGCGACCCCTCTTTCTCCCCTGTTCCATTGACCATGTGGACTAACATATTTACTCTCCTCTTGGTTAGCTCTGCAGAATTCTGCTCTTGGTGCCCAGTCTCATCCATCCCTGAGATCTGGGCATAGGAGCATCAAAAGAATCCTCACTGTACATCACCACGGCCACCACCATCATTGTATTTCCCATTTGCGGCACCCTGGGGTTCAGCACCGGGCACACAGGAGCTCAATGCTGGCGCTCAAGGCAATAGTGACTGATGGAAAGCCTTCTGTGCAGGGAAGCCATGTGACTGACTAAAGCAGATAGCCCTCTGCATTGGTGGCAGAGCTTCCTGCCCCACTGAGTCTGGGAGGGCCTGGTACTGCTGTCTGGATGCCTCTCCTCCCCTCCTTAATGCTGTCATCGAGGCCAGCTGATGAGCTCCTTCCGCTTCGTTGCGTCCCAACCTTCTCTCGATGCAAAAGCGTTCAGAGGACAGATTGCACTGATGAGTGCATTTCAGAATTTGGTTTGTTTACTTCCCTCTGCTTCCTAATTTGTGCTGGCGGGTGGTCTTACACCACAGGCAATGCAGATAGCTTCTTCCTTTGCCTGCTCCCTCCCATAGAGAGCACGAGGAAAACAAGACATTTCTCCCTAGTCGAAAATTCTGCAGGGCCCTTGAAGGACTAAGAACCCAAGATAGGATGCCTACAATCCTCTGGGTCAAAGGGATGAAGCAAATGAGGACCCAGGCTGGGTTTCTATGATGCCATGTGTTTTGTACACTCTGACTTCCAGCCTTGAGCAAACTGCAGATCAAGCAAAGCAAAGTCCCTTGAAGCTCTGGACAGATCCAGATGTTAATGAAGCCTCATGAAACATTTCCTGCAAATGAGTGAAGGGCTGCAGGAACCCACCACAAAGCTCATTTAACCCACAGATATCCTATGTGTTCACCGGCCTTGTCTGTTCTGGACAGTTTGACTGAAACCACCTCAGCCGATAGGTAGCATCCTTCCAACATGAGGACTAATGACCTACAGAACCCTTGTCTTTATGGAGAGCAAGCAGACTCCCTATTTTCTAAAACCATGCAAGGAAAAAATGCCCAAGTCTTTCCTATACTGAAGGGGGACTAGAGGTTAGTTTATTTTGCAATAAAATAGGATGGAGTATCCTGTATGGTCCCATTTCTATGATGTTCTGGAACAGACTAAGCTGATGTATGGCAGGAAAAAAAATTCATAATGGTTGTTGCCCTGGGGAGCAGGAGTGATGGAATTGATGAGCAAGAAGTATTAGAGAATTTTCTGGAGTGAAAGCAAAATTCTACCATGTATTTATGAGGATTTAAGTTGCAACAGATACATGCACTTAGCAAATGTACACTTAAGATTTGTGCATTTCATTGTATGTAAATTTTATCTCAAAATAAATCTGTAACAAATCTTGAAATCTAGTTAATGACACCCATGCTGAAGTATTTACAGAGAATTGTACTGAAGGGTGCAATGCACGAAAAATAAGATGACTTAGAGAATTTATTCTGTGGCTCCACATGCAAAATAAAATTTACAGCATCAGGTCTTATGTTTAAGTCTTTCATCCATTTCGAGTTAATTTTTGTGAGTGGTCTAAGATGGGGGTCCAATTTTACTCTTCTGCTTGTGGTTATCCAGTTTTCCCATCACTGCTTGTTGAAGAGACTATCCTTTCTCCCTTGGGTATTCTTGGCTCCTTTGTGCACTGTTGGTGGGAATGTATGTTAGTTCAGCCACTATGGAAAACAGCCTGGAGTTTTCTCACAAAATTAAAAAAAAAATGGGGTTAGTATATGATCCAGCAATTCCACTGCTGGATATTTATCCAAAGGAAATGAAACCGGGATATCAAAGAGGTATCTGTATTCCCAAGCTCATTGCAACATTATTCACAATAGCCAAGATACGGAAACAAGCCAAATGTCCATCACGGGGTAGATAAAGATGTGGTGTGTATATGCAATGGAATATTATTCAGCCATGAGAAAGAAGGAAATCCTGCCAATTGTGAAAATGGGATGGACCTTGTGGACATTATGCTGAGATAAGTCAGACAAAGAAAGACAAATACCATAGAGTATCACTTTTACGTGGAATCTAAAAAAGCCAAACTCATAAAAAGAGAGAGTAGGATGGTGGCTACCAGAGGCTGGGGGTGTGGAGGAGTTTGGGATATGTTGTTGAAGGGTGTAAACTGGGAACTAATAGATAAACAAGTCCTGGAGCTTTAATGTACAGCATGGTGATTATAGTCAACAATACTGTGTTATAAACCTCAAAGTCGCTAAGAGATCTTAATTGTTCTCACCACAAAAAAGTAATGACAATTATGTGAAGTAATAGAGGTGGCTAGCTAATGCCACAGTGGTAATCAGGTTGCAATAAATAAATGCATCAATATGTTGTACACCTTAAGCTTACAAATTATTATAGGTCAATTATATTTCCTTAAAAAATAAAGATAAATGGTAAAATTAAAAAAATAAGATCGGGGGGTTCCTGGCTAGCTCAGTCAGTGGAGCATGCGACTCTTGATCTCAGGGTTCTGAGCTTGAGCCTCACGTTGGGTGTCGAGATTACTTTAAAATCTTAAGAAAAAATAAGATGAGTTGATGGATGGACAGAAACATGATAATGCAAGTTTGGTAAAATGCTAATGGGTGAATTTAGTTACTGGTGTATATCATGTTCACTGTAAAAATGTACCATCTTTGCATTATGTGTGACTTTTTCGTAAAAAATATTGGGACAAATTAAGATGGGGCAACTTGAGGTAAAAGAGAAGTTCTTTTCTTTTGTTCTTCATTTTGCATATTATAGCTAGAATTGTTTTAAATTCACAATTATCTCAGCTTCACTGGATTCAAAAGGGTCGGATGCCACAATTTTATTTTAAAGCATTAGGTACCAACAGTAGACACTAAAGACAAAACTGCTTCTTCATCTCATTAAGGGATAAAGGTATCCACAACCAAAATGAATCCTAAGGCCCCATATGGCTCATTTACTGCAACCTCAAAGTCAGAGAGATCAGGGAGATGATAAGCCAGCCAGCATTGCAGTTTGCAGGAGAATAGAAGGTTTGAAAAAGGATGTTTTGGGGCACCGGGGTGGCTCACTCCGTTAAATGTCTGCTTTTGCTCAGGATCAAGCTCCATGTTGGGGGGGGTCTCTGCTCAGTGGCGAGCCTGCTTCTCCCTCTCCCTCTGCCTGCTGCTCCCCGCTTTGTTCTCTCTCTCTCTGTCAAATAAATAAAATCTTGTAAAAAAAAAAAAAGAAAAAAGAAAAAGGACGTTTCATGTGGCATTAGTGCGATCACTGAATCAAGATACAAAAAAAAAAAAAAAAGAGAGAGAGAAAGAAAGAAGGAAAGAAAAGAAAATCCCTTACAAAGCTGAGACATTCATCTCTATCCCAACCCTTAATAAAATGACTTTCCTTTGGGGCGCCTGGGTGGCTCAGTTGGTTAAAACAGCTGCCTTTGGCTCAGGTCATGATCTCAGGGTCCTGGGATCGAGCCCCGCATCAGTCTCCTTGCTCCATGGGAAGCCTGCTTCTCCCTCTCCCACTCCCCCTGCTTGTGTTCCCTCTCTCGCTGTGTCTCTGTCAAATAAATAAATTTAAAAAAAAAGTTAAAAAAAAATAAAATGACTTTCCTTTGATTTTTGAATTTTTGATCAGTGAGAGAAAGTCAATGCCCTATCAGTTTAAATCCACTCAAGGTAACTACTCTGCCCCTCTGGCTAATACTCGACCTGCCTACCTCCCTTTTCAGGGTGACTTCAGTGGCTGAGTCATTAGGGAGAATTTGTGCTCTTTGCTTGTGCTTTGAGTCTAGGATAAAGTTTGTAATTTTAGGTTTAGTCGAATTTTGTATCTTAGGTTCAAAACAAGTCTTGATATGTAACCTGAATAAATCTGGTGAACCCTTATAGCTCAGTCTTTGCATAGAATTGCATTTAAAGAGGTACAGATAAGCATTAGCCACATGGCAGTTTATTTATTTATTCTATTTAAATTCAATTAATTAACATATAATGTATTATTAGTTTCAGAGGTAGAGGTCAGTGATTCATCAGTCTTATACAATACCCAGTGCTCATTACATCATGTGCCCTCCTTAATGTCCATCACCCAGTTACCCCATTCCTCCAACCTCCTCCCCTCCACCAACCCTCAGTTTGTTTCCTATGATTAAGAGTCTCTTATGGTTTGTCTCCCTCTCTGATTTTGTCTTGTTTTATTTTTTCCTCTCTTCCCCTATGATCCTGTGTTTTGTTTCTTAAATTCTACATATGAGTGAGATCATATGATAATTGTCTTTCTCTGATTGACTTATTTCGCTTAGCATAATACCCTCTAGTTCCATTCACGTTGATGCAAATGGCAAGATTTCATTTTTTTGATGGCTGAGTAGTATTCCATTATATATATATATACCACATCTTTATCCATTCATCTGTTGATGGACATCTGGGCTCTTTCCACAGTTTGGCTATTGTGGACATTGCTTCTATAAGCATTGGGGTGCAGGTGCCCCTTCGGATCCCTACATTTGTATCTTTGGGGTAAATACCCAGTAGTGCAATTTCTGGGTCATAGGGTAGCTCTATTTTCAACTTTTTGAGGAACCTCCATACTGTTTTCCAGAGTGGCTGTACCAGCTTGCATTCTTACCAACAGTGTAAGAGGGTTCCCCTTTCTCCGCATCCTTGCCAACATCTGTTGTTTCTTGACTTGTTAATTTTAGCCATTCTGACTGGTGTGAGGTGGGTATCTCATTGTGGTTTTGATTTGTATTTCCCTGATGCCCAGTGATGTTCAGCATTTTTTCATGTGTCTGTTGGCCATTTGTATGTCTTCTTTGCAGAAATGTCTGTTCATATCTTCTGCCCATTTCTTGATTGGATTATTTGTTCTTTAAGTTCTTTATAGATTTTGGGTACTAGCCCCTTATCTGATAAGACATTTGCAAATATCTTCTCCCATTCTGTCAGTTGTCTTTGGTTTTGTTGACTGTTTCCTTTGCTGTGCAGAAGCTTTTTATCTTAATGAAGTTGCAATAGTTTTTTTTTTTTTTTGCCCTTGCTTCCCTTGCCCTTGGTGATGTGTCTAGGAAGAAGTTGTTGCAGCTGAGGTTGAAGAGGTTGCTGCCTGTGTTCTCCTCTAGGATTTTGATGGACTCCTGTCTCACATTTAGGTCTTTCATCCATTTTGAGTCTATTTTTGTGTGTGGTATAAGGAAATTGTCCAGTTTCATTCTTCTGCATGTGGCTGTCCAATTTTCCCACCACCATTTGTTGAAGAGACTGTCTTTTTTCCATTGGACATTCTTTCCTGCTTTGTCGAAGATTAGTTGGCCACAGAGCTGAGGGTCCATTTCTGGGGTCTCTATTCTGTTCCATTGATCTATGTATCTGCTTTGTGCCAGTACCATAATGTTTTGATGATTACAACTTTGTAATAGAGCTTGAAGTCTGGAATTGTGATGCCAGCTTTGGTTTTCTTTTTCAACATTCCTTTAGCTATTTGGGATCTTTTTGGATTCCATCCAGATTTTAGGATTATTTGTTCCAATTCTGTGGAATAAAAAAAGTTGATGGTATTTTGATCGGGATTGCATTGAGTGTATAGATTGCTCTAGGTAACACAGACATTTTATTTTATTTATTTATTTTTTAAATTTTGTTCAGTTAGCCACTGTGTAGTACATAATTAGTTTTTGATGCAGTGTTCAATAGCATATACATTTTAACAATATTTGTTCTTCCAATCCATGAGCATGGAACGTTTTTCCATTTCTTTGTGTCTTCCTCAATTTCTTTTATGAGTGTTCTGTAGTTTTCTGAGTACAGATCTTTTGCCTCTTTGGTTAGGTTTATTCCTAGGTATCTTATGGCTTTTGATGCAGTTGTAAATGGGATTGACTCCTTAATTTCTCTTTCTTCTGTCTCATTGTTAGTGTATAGAAATGCAACTGATTTCTGTGCATTGATTTTATTTATTTTTGATTAATTTATTTTTATTGTTATGTTAGTCACCATACAGTACTTCGTTAGTTTTTGATAAATTGCAATGAGCACTGTGTGTTACGTGCATTGATTTTATATCCTGCCACTGCTGAATTCCTGTACGAGTTCTAGCAATTTTGGGGTGGAGTCTTTTGGGTTTTCCACATAAAATATCATGCCATCTTCGAAGAGTGAGAGTTTGACTTCTTCTTTGCCGATTCGGATGCCTTTTATTTCTTTTTGTTGTCTGATTGCTAGGGCTAGGACTTCTAGTACTATGTTGAACAACAGTGGTGATAGTGGACATCCCTGCCGTGTTCCTGACCTTAGGGGAAAAGCTCTCAGTTTTTTCCCATTGAGAATGATATTCGCTGTGAGCTTTTCATATATGGCTTTTTTTTTTTTAAAGATTTTATTTATTTATTTGAGAGAGGGAGAATGAGAGAGAGCACATGAGAGGGGTTAGGGTCAGAGGGAGAAGCAGACTCCCTGCCGAGCAGGGAGCCCGATGCGGGACTCGATCCTGGGACTCCAGGATCATGACCTGAGCCGAAGGCAGTCGCTTAACCAACTGAGCCACCCAGGCACCCTCATATATGGCTTTTATGATATTGAGGTATGTTCCCTCTATCCCTACACTGTAAAGAGTTTTAAACAGGAAAGGATACTGTACTTTGTCAAATGTTTTTTCTGTATCTATTGAGAGGATCATATGGTTCTTGTCCTTTCTTTTATTAATGTAGTGTACCACACTGATCGATTTGCCGATGTTGAACCACCCTTGCAGCCCAGGAATAAATCCCACTTGTGGTCATGGTGAATAATCCTTTTAATGTACTGTTGGATCCTATTGGCTAGTATCTTGGTGAGAATTTTTGTATCCATATTCATCAGGGATATTGGTCTGTAATTCTTTTTGGTGCAGTCTTTGTCTGGTTTTGGAATCAAGGTAATGCTGCCTCATAGAAAGAGTTTGGAAGTTTTCCTTCTGTTTCTATTTTTTTGAAACAGCTTCAGAAGAATAGGTATTAATTCTTCTTTAAATGTTTGGTAGAATTCCCCCTGGGAAGCCATCTGGCCCTGGACTCTTGTTTGTTGGGAGATTTTTGATGACTGCTTCAATTTCCTTGCTGGTTATGGGTCTGTTCAGGTTTTCTGTTTCTTCCTGGTTCAGTTTTGGTATTTATATGTCTCTAGGAATGCATCCATTTCTTCCAGATTGCCTAATTTGTTGGAATATAGTTGCTCATAATATGTTCTTATAATTTTATTTCTTCAGTGTTGGTTGTGATCTCTCCTCTTTCGTTCATGATTTTATTTATTTGGGTCCTTTTTCTTTTTTTTTTTTTTTGATAAGTCTGGCTATGGGTTTATCAATCTTACTAATTCTTTCAAAGAACCAGCTCCTACTTTCATTGATCTACTGTTCTTTTGGTTTCTATTTCATTGATTGCTGCTGTAATCTTTATTATTTCTCTTCTCCTGCTGGGTTTAGGCTTTACTTGCTGTTCTTTCTCCAGCTCCTTTAGGTGTAAGGTTAGGTTGTGTACTTGAGACCTTTCTTGTTTCTTGAGAAAGGCTTGTATTGCTATATACTTCCCTCTTAGGACTGCCTTTGCTGCATCCCAAAGGTTTTGAACAGTTGTGTTTTCATGTTCATTTGTTTCCATGAATTTTTAAAATTCTTCTTTAATTTCCTGGTTTACCCATTCATTCTTTAGTAGGATGCTCTTTAGCCTCCATGTATTTGAGTTCTTTCCAAATTTCCTCTTGTGATTGAGTCCAGTTTCAAAGCCTTGTGGTCTGAAAATACACAGGGAATGATCCCAGTCTTTTGGTTCTGGTTGAGATCTGATTTGTGACCCAGTATGTGCTCTATTCTGGAGAATGTTCCATATGCACTGGAGAAGAATGTGTATTCTGTTGCTTCAGGATGGAATACTCTGTATATATCTGTGAAGTCCATCTGGTCCAGTGTGTGATTCAAAGCTCTTGTTTCCTTGTTGATCTTCCGCTTAGATGATCTGTCCATTGTAGTGAGTGGGGTGTTAAATTCCCCTACTATTATTATATTATTATTGATGTGTTTCTTTAATTTTGTTATTAATTGGTTTATATAATTGGCCGCTCCCATGTTAGGGCATAAATATAATTGTTAGATCTTCTTGTTGTATAGACTTTTTAATTATGATATAGTGTCCTTCCTCATCTCTTATTACAGTCTTTGGTTTAAAATCTAATTTATCCGATATAAGGATTGCCACCCTACTTTCTTTTAATGTCCATTGGCATGGTAAATGTTTTTTCATCCCCTCACTTTAAATCTGGAGGTGTCTTTGGATCTAAAATGAGTCTCTTGCAGACAGCATATCAATGGGTCTTGCTTTTTTATTCAGTCTGATACCCTGTGTCTTCAGATTGGGGCATTTAGCCCATTTACATTAAGAGTAACTATTGAAAGATATGAATTTAGTGCCATTGTATTACCTGTAAAGTCACTGTTTCTGTATATTGTCTTGGTTCCTTTCTGGTCTATGTTACTTTTGGGCTGTCTCTTCGCTTAAAGGATCCCTTTTAATATTTCTTGCAGGACTGGTTTAGCGATCACAAATTCTTTTAGTTTCTGTTTGTCCTGAAAGCTTTTTATCTCTCCTTCTGTTTTGAATGACATCCTAGCTGGATAAAGTATACTTGGCTGCATATTTTTCTCATTTAGCACCCTGAATATATCATGCCAGTCCTTTCTGGCCTGCCAGGTCTCTGTGGATTGGTCTGCCGCCAGTCTAATGTTTCCACCATTGTAGGTTATGGACCTCTTGTCCTGAGCTGCTTTTAGAATTTTCTTTTTGTCTCTGAGATTTGCAAGTTTCACTATTATATGTCGGGGTGTTGACCTATTTTTATCGATTTTGAGGGGGGTTCTCTGTGCCTCCTGGACTTGAATGCCTGTTTCCTTCCCCAGATTAGGGAAGTTCTCCACTATAATTTGCTCCAATATACCTTCTTCTCTTCTCTCCCTCTTTCCTCTTCTTCTGGGATCCCAATTATTCTAATGTTGTTTCACTTTATGGTATCACTTATCTCTCGTATTCTCCCCATTGTTATCCAGTAGTTGTTTATCTTTTTCCCAGCTTCTTTATTCTCCATCATTTTGTTTTCTATATCACTAATTCCCTCTTCTTCATTTGTCCTAGCAGGTAGAGCTTCCATTTTTTATTGCATCTCATTAATAGCCTTTTTGATTTTGACTTGATTAGATTTTAATTTCTTTTATTTCTCCAGAGAGGGATTCCCTAGTGTCTTCTGTTTTTTTCAAGCCCAGCTAGTATCTTTATAATCATTATTCTAAACTCTAGTTCTGATGTCTTACTTATATACATACTGATTATGTCCCTGGCAGTCAGTACTGCCTCTTGTTCTCTTTTTTGAGGTGAGTTTTTCCATCTTGTCATTCTTGCAGGAAGTGATTGCTTTTCTATTTGTAGAGTTGCAGCTATTCTTTTCTTAGATCTCTGCTTGAGTTCACACGTGTTCAGAATGACTTGATAGCTATCTGGCTGAATTCCTGGGACCAGACAAAACTAAGGTTTCCTACTCCTCTGCCATCTTGGACTATCCTTCCACAAATGGCAGTTTAAAAGGCATTCCAATCTTTACTTGTATCTCTTGAAGAGCATTAAAGAGAATACAAGGCCAAACTCATAGTCACTCTTGAGAGTTCTTCTTCATCTACCCCTTCTCTTCTATCTGTACCTCTCCAGAGCCTCCATGTTAGTCTTCCAAACCCTCTCTTAAGCCACACACCTTTTGACTTTTCGGGCTTTCTTTGTCTTTTTAAGTTCTTTATTACGTATATGATTTTAGCCTTTCTGGCCAAACCCTCCTGTTTCTCCGAGCCTCTTTGTTTCTAACTACCCATTCTCCTGATTACATCAGAAGACCTGAGAATCTTGCTTAGAATTTCTCAGCTTATGAGTGTGCAAGGGGCTAAGGCTGGGGGCATAAGCAGAGGCAGGTGTGGATGCCCAGAAGTTTGAGGGGCAGAGAGAAGTGGTAAACTGATATGTGAATAAATGATATTCCTATGATATGTGTGAATTGCCTCCTCCAGGACTTTGCACAGGCTAAACACTAAGTTACAGTTCCTTCTTTCTGGTCCTTTTTTTTGTCTGTACTTGTTTGAAGGTGAATCTCTCACAGAACGTATTAACTGTTCAGTTTCCATAGATCTTTTTGTTAGTGGTTTCCCTCGAACCATACCAACAGAACTCCTGAATCCAAGACAGAATGACCACAAGCAATCAGGGTCCTCTCCTCCTTTTTCTAAGAAATACAGATTGAGAGTGTGGAAGTGGCCTTAGGAGAAAAACATCTCTCTCTACCAGCTGTGAGCTGATCAGAGTGAAAGCAAAAACTATTGCAAAAAAAGGAAGAATTGATTTGGCTGTCAAATAGTGAGCAAGATAAAAAGCTAGTGGCTCCAGAGTCCAACATTCTTTTGATTAGGGCTGAAATTCCCTCCATGGGAATTTCCCCTGACTCCCAGACTCAACATTCAGCATCTTATAGCTGATGGAGTTGGAAAGGGGTAGGTGGTAAGTGATGGGCCAGGCCTCTTCTTGCTTGTTCTATGAGTCAAACTGTGGACCTTGGTCCCAATAAGTTTGAAATCTTTTGGTGAAAAAATGAAAGCCCCTGGCAGCCTGGAAAAAACAAGGCATTGAACGGGAGGCATCAGAGCCCTGCATTCATTATATTGTATTTCTTGCTTATTTTCCTTTTGGTGCCAATCTCCAATCACGATTTGCAACTCAGAGCCAGTCTTCTTTTCTTATAGAAGGGATGGTTTGTAGCTAGTTGCTGCAGTGAGGCAGTTTGGTGCTGGAGTGGCCAAGGCGGTAAGGGCGGCAAAAATCCTGCTGCTCATGGGTCACTCCTAAATGGAGGAATCCTGAGTCTGTGTAGGTTTGTGTCAAGAAGACCATCCAAGCTGTCAAGGTTGGCAACACTAAAGCGGATTGCAGGTGTACTTTAAAAAATACAGAGGCATCGAGAATGACAGACCAGGCTAGCTCAGAGCCATCTGTAGGCGCAGTCCAGAGGTGGCACCATTTTGGATCAGATAGGTGAGAAAAGAAAATTTCTGGCTGGTTGGGGCAGAGCCGGAGGACCTGGAGTCCAGACAGAGAGGATTTCTCTTCCCCTGGAAACAGAAGACATTCCAGAGAGAGGTTCACTAGGGCAGAGGGAAGTAGAAAAGGTAAATTAGGAAGGGAAAACTGGAAATGGCAGTAAAATCCAATTTGTATGGTAATCCATGCTAAGCTAATGTGGGCACGAGCTTTGGCTGGGCCTGCTGATTTATTACTGTACAGCCTATGTCCTGACAGCTCCACACCTGCCCTCAAAGGCTGTACTACCATCCAGATGGCCCACTGCCAGGCTTGGGAATACCCCAGGAGAGGGCCTGGGAAGCGTGTTGAGTTTTTGGAGCAGAAAATCCCGGCTGAATGAGTGGAAGGACTGGAAAGTTATGTCAATCTGGAGAGAAGCACGTGGGGGCTCCTGGGTCTAGTTTCTAGGAGTCTACCCACCCCTGTCCCATCTTTAATAACAGGGCCCCTTCCTCCCTGGCCTCCCTGGCCTCCCTGTCGAGGTCTATGAATCAAGCAGCTGGGCGCCCCATTTCCCAGCTATCAGGTGTCCCAGAGCTCACCAGCACCTCCTGGGTCCTACTGATTAATTAAGGATCTCACTGGGAGCCAGTGGGAGG
Source organism: Neomonachus schauinslandi (assembly GCF_002201575.2). Classification (NCBI taxonomy): domain Eukaryota; kingdom Metazoa; phylum Chordata; class Mammalia; order Carnivora; family Phocidae; genus Neomonachus; species Neomonachus schauinslandi. The sequence goes on from NC_058414.1 coordinate 85,374,131, forward strand.
GCGGGGTGGGAGCCTTGAGCAAGTTTTGTGTTTTTTTCCCCTTTATTTCAGGGTCCTTTGATTTTTGTAACCTGTTTCTCAATGTCTTCCAGAGGATCTTAAGTTCCCTTTCAAGGTGTCTGACCCTGTCTTCTCCCTCTCTGTGTGCCCTGTGCAGGGGCCGCGGCCTCTTTCGATCATTCCTCCTCTGGACTCACAGCTACCCCAGTAGGAGGAGACCCTCGGGACCCCATCTGTGGCCCAGCTCCCTGGGCAGGGCAGCCCCAGCCTGCCTCCCTGGCTTTCCCGGAACAGTTCCATCCCTCCACCTCCAGGGAGGGTTGCCCTGGGAGACGGGGGAGGGGGAGCAAAGAGCCACCAGACAGTGGCACTCACAGAGGTTGGCGGAGCTTGGCTCTTCAATATTTATAAGCACTAACTCTAATGGAGGGAGGGGATGGAACATTAGTGGCAATTTTCTTCTGTGTCTTTAGCACTTTTTTCCTCCTTGAAAATGAGGGAACACAAGAAGGAAAAAAAGGAGCAGTGAAAACAGTTTATGCCACTTAGCTGCAGGCAAGTGAGAAGAAGCAGGCTGAGGTGCCATCAGATGGCAGAGAGGAACTGGGGCGGGGAGGGACATCTCAGACATTCACAGTAGGGCTTTGCTGATGCTCCCTCCTTCTGCCACCACCTCCAGGATGATGGCCCACTTGCCACTGTTTTTCAGGCTGCTGCAGAGTGTAGGTGACAGGGCATGATGTGCAAATGGGAGAGAGAAAGGCTCTGGGAGGCATCCTTGGGGCCAACAGGGAACCGGAAGTTCTACTACCTGGCCTGCCCCACCTATTGACCTTGGGCAATGTCTTGACTTCTCCCAGGTGTCAGGGCCTGAGTGTACATGGGTGGGCAGGGGATGGGTGCTCTGAGCTCAGGGGTGGCTGCTAACTTTCTCTGATGTGGCTTTATCACCTTCCTGTCTCCTGTTTGCAACTTACCCGCCCTCCAAGGTGCAGCTCACATCACAGCTCCTATGAAAAGCCTTTGATCTCTGCTCGATCCATGGAGCTCCTACGGCAATGACACTTTCACTGACCATTTAGCAATTAATCATGGACTGTCTTGTAGCGTTTCTTCCTGCCATCGTCAATGCATGGTTAAGTCATCTGTTTGACTCTGACCCTGGCTGCAGTCTAGTCAAGTTATATTGGGAGCTCCAAAGGGCAAGGACAGGCCATCTATGGTCTAGAATTCTGCTCTACGCCCAGAACAGTGAAGCTGTTACATTCAGTGTGAAGGCCCAGGAGATGCTGACTCCGTTGCATAGCCTTCTCATCAAACTCTTATTCCTCCCTGTGGAGTTACCAGGACACAGAGTTGGGAGCAAGATCCCCTTTTGTGGCTGCCTCAAAAGTGTTTGCTAGGAGACTGCCCTGGGCTGGCAGTGGGGCGGGGCTGGCCTGAAGGAGCCCATCCACCACATGCACCTCTTGCACCCCATCCTGCAAGCCCACACTTCCCAGTGGCAAGGGCCGGGCGGCTGCCTCTCCCACTGGCCCTGCCCCCAAATGTCCCCTTGCTCTCACAAATCTATGATTGGAAAGTTGGCTTCATTGTGTATCTCCCTTTACTTCCAACCTGCCCATGCACACTGTTATCTTGGTTCCAGAAGGCAGAGTTAACCTCTCAGTGAAATTGTGTGGGAAGAGAGTCTAGTCTATATAATAATTTTATTTTTTTAAAAAAAGAAAAAGAAGAAGAAAACAGGCAATTCCAAGGTTTCAAGGAACATGGTGTAAATTAGTGAGCTCCCCAGCCCCGTGGTGAGAGAGTCACGGGAGCATTTGAGCAGGTCCAGCTTGGAGCCCTGGGAAGGATGGAGGCCAGGCCCCACTAGCCAAGTCTGGGCTGAGCCCTGAGAAGTAGCAGAGCACTCGTAACCTGGAACCCGGACCTGGGAGAGCTGGGAGATGAGAACTCCGACACAGGGCAGCCTCTCTTCCTTTCCTTTCTGCTTTTATCTCGCTTTTCATATGGTGCTGTCTTTCTCTCCTTTGAGAAGATACCACCCCCCCCCAACCCAAAACCCTGCTTCTGGGGCTCTGTGATGTGTAGCTAAACAAACTTTGGACCTTCACACCCAATTTACTGAGTTTAAGCCTGTGATGCATCAGTGCATCACAAGTGCATGTGGAGTGTCTCTGGGAAAGGAGGAGACACACAGGGCCAGTGTCTGCCCCTGGGGAAGGGAGCTGATAGCTGGCGAGCATGGGGAGGGTGGGGACCCTTTTGTACTTCTTGACTTGAGTGTCATGTACGTGTCTTGCCTGTGAACAGCAATAACGCTAATTAATAATCAATTCTATCACCCCCAAAGTGTGGCAAAGGTCGGGGGCAGGAGGGAGGTGCAGTCCCATCCCAGCAGAACATGGGGTCTCCTCTTGGGACTTCCTTCAGGTCCCCCATGGCCCTGAGTCAGTTCATTCCTGTGGGCTTACCAGGCTTAGGCAAAGCAGGGTCATTCTTGCCTTAGCTGTCTAGTCAGAGGTTCTGTTTTCCCCTTACTGAGAGAGCCTTTGAGTGCAAGCAGGCAACACTCATTTGTGAAAGCATGAAAATCAATAGCAGTAACATAATGGCCCCTAATTATCTGAGAAGGAGAGAGAGGGAAAGAAAACCCCATCGCCTTGCTCTGTCTCTCATTCTTGCTCCCGTCTTTGTTCAGAGCTCCGTCTATGTGTGTCTGGTGGTAGTATTGGCTTGGGGAGTCCGGGGGGAACTCCCAGGGAGGTCAGGAGCCAAGTCTTTCTGACTAGCACTGCATGGCTCTAAAACTGCCTTGCCCAGACTAATACTCTTTGATGAGGATATCAAAACTCAACTCCTGGGGTGCCTGGGTGGCTCAATTGGTTATGCATCCGACTCTTGGTTTCGGCTCAGGTCATGATCTCATGGGTCCTGGGATTGAGCCCTGTGTTGTGCTCCCTGCTCAGCGGGGAGTCTGCTTGAAGATTCTCTCCCTCTGCCCCTCCCCTACTTGTGTGCATGTGCGCATTCACTCTCTGTCTCTCAAATAAATAAATCTTAAAAAAACAGAACAAAATAAAACAACTCCTGTGCGGGGCTGCATTTGGTTGGAAGGAATCCCTAAAGCAGATGCCAATGTAAAAGCATTCTGAGAAACACAAAAATGATCAGTTGCCCTTAAGAGGGTCTTGGGGGGAAGAATGACCATGTCACTTACAGCCCAGCAACCCCTGCACCAGGTCTGTCTCTGAGGAGGATGGGCAGGTGCTGGAGCGTGCACTGCCTCATTGATAGTGCTCATTCGATTAAGAACTAATTTCTTAGGTCTAGACGATCTTCTCTGTTCTCTATATGGATGGGCTTTAGACCATGTGACTAACCTGGTGTGAGTAAAAAGAAAGCAAGCTTTAATGTTCCCACCCATTCTCCCTAGACCAAAGAAGAAGAAAGTGAGGATTCCTAGCCCAGATGGGGTGTGAAGGTTTGTAGCGTCTCACCATTCCAACGTTAGGCTGGATTAGGGTGGCCAAGCATCCTAGTTCCCTAGGGATTGCCAGGACATGGGACTTTCAGTGCTAGAACCAGAAAGTCACAGGCAAACCAGCACAGCTTGGTCCCCTAGGCTGCACCTTGATGATGGAAAGGTAGGGATGAGCTTACTTGGGCTCCCACAGTCCTCATGGAAGCTTTGGCCTCCCGGGATTGGGGAGAAACAGCACTCCCACGAGGGGTGTTGGTGGGTGCATCAAAGGGAGCCTAGACTAGCTGTGTGTCCTGCTGCCTGTCCAGGGGACCCCTGGGACTCCCGGATGGGGCTGTCTTGGCTAAGTGTATGTGTCAACTTGACTGGGACACAGGGTGCCCAGACATTTGGTCAAGCCTTATTCCAGTGTGTCTGTGAGGGCGTTTCTAAGTGAGATTGACATTAGGCTCAGATGACCAAGTAAAACAGACTGCCTTCCCTCATGTGGGGGGCCCCATCCAATCAACTGAAGACCTGAACAGAACAAAAAGGCTGAATAAGAAGGAGCTGTGCTTGTCTGACTGATCAAGCTATTGGTCTTTTCCTGCCTTCAGACTCACATGGAACACCGTCTTTCTTGGGTCTCAAGCCTGCTGGCTTTTGGACTCGAACTTATACCCTTGGTTCTCCTGGGTCTCCACCTTACCCACTGTGTTCTCAGAACTTCTCAGCCTCCATACTCATGTGATCCGATTCCTTGTAATCAGTCTTTATATATTCTATTCTGTTTCTCTGGAGAACCCTGACTCATACAAGGGCCAAGTGGGGGGTTGCCCCATTGGCAGTAACCAGTGGGGACCGTCAAACTAGTAGAAGCCAGAATTCAAGGGCCAGGGTGTTTAGCATGAGATCCTCACCAAGCCTTTTAAAATACATTAATAGGGGCGCCTGGGTGGCTCAGTTGGTTGGGCGACTGCCTTCGGCTCAGGTCATGATCCTGGAGTCCCTGGATCGAGTCCCACATCGGGCTCCCTGCTCAGCGGGGAGTCTGCTTCTCCCTCTGACCCTCTCCCCTTCATGTGCTTTCTCTCTCATTCTCTCTCTGTCAAATAAATAAATAAAATCTTTAAAAAAATACATTAATAAAAGTCAATCATGCTCTTCCATTTCAATTATCGTACTTGCATCTAAATTCTAACTCCTCGATTATAACCAGCTTTTCTTTATATCAGCAGTGCTTTGAAGGTGAGCCGAGACCCCCGAAGCAATCTGATGTTCCACATCATGGGCCCAGGGACCAGAGACCCCAGTATGGTTTTTGTTAACATTTTGTATCAAAGAGTAGACCACAATATGCTTGGAATTTCTTTGAGGGTTTATGTGTTGTCTTGAGAGGTCCAGAGAATTTTGTGTTCAACTCCATAATATACATGACTGTTTCAATATAACAATATTTTAGGCATTTGTTAGTAAAATTATGTAATCTCTCTCAAAAAAAATTATAAGTAAAATTTATGTTCAAGAAGATTTCCATTTTAGCCTGGGGCCTTAACTATCCCTAAAATGCAGCTGCTTCTGCCTCTCTCCCGGCAGGTGCTTGACCGCAGTGAGTTGTGAGGGAGGCATCTCAGTGTGTGTCTGGCCTAGGCTGGGATCATGAGGAGTACTCAGTGAATATTTGTTGAATGAATCAGGTGGTAGAATGTGACACTTTTAAGATATTTTAGGCATGGAAATAAGTTGCCATCACTGGGGCATGTCTTAGGTTCTTAGCTGCCACTAAATTGCTTTAACTCTGGCTAGTTGAGACAGAAGAGGAAGTTGAACAGATATTAGGTAGCTTACAGAATTGTCACAGCAGGTGCCTCAGCTTGCCCCAGTGACACTGTGTCCCTGACCCTGGACTCTGCTGGCATCCCTCTTGTGGCCACCAGAACGAATGCTCCCCGTCTCTCTTTCTTTGCATCACTAGCTTCTGATTCATGGCCTGGGAAGGATGTGTCTGATTGGGCCAGCCTAGGCATATGTCCTGCCTGTGCCAATTATTGTTATCACCCTTCCCTACCCATTCATGCTCCACCCTTTTCTGGCAGTCTCCAGTCCCCAGGGCTGATCCCATAGACTGTTCCACCTAGATGCCCTCGCTGTCAGGTTTCCATTTGCTTAGACCAATCACAGGCACCAGTAGGAGACTGAAGGACGAGTGGAGAGAGAGAAGCCCGGGTATTTCTACCCCTAGTTACTCTGTCTGACTTCAGCACAGAAGTTCTGGCGGTAGGCGCATCCCTCCCAAACTTAGCTCCCCCTGAGTGGCAGCCTCAGACACCACTCTTCCTCACCTTGCCTGCCCCCTCACCCAGGCCAGCTTCCTACTGTTGTTGGTCTCTGACTGCCTGGGGCCCTTGACTGGCTCCTTCAGCCCCTCCCATATCACTATAGGTGGTCCATTTTAGTAACCTCTCTGGTGAACCCCATCTGAGTGTGCCTTCTGTTCCCCATGCCCCGGAAAAAGATGCTGAGAGAGTAAGCATCTGGCATTTCAGCTTCTAGGTGGGAGGTGGGCTCTGCTTCCCAAGGCTCATGAGGTGGGAGGTTCCTTGAATTTAGGGAGGGATAATGATGGACACTCTCACCACCTCTGCCCAATACTGTGCTGGAGGTTTTCACTAGTTCAATAAGGCAAGGGAGAGAAACAAAAGATGTAAATACTGAAAATAAACAAGTACAACTCTTCTTTCACAGATGTAATAACTGTATGCATAGACAATCCCAAAGAATCTACAAACTGTTGAAATTAATAGCTGGATTTAGCAAATATCAGTGTTCACAAGGTCAATATACAAAAATATCAGTTGAATTTCTTGATACTAGCAACAAACAATTGGACAATGAGATTTTTTCAATGCTATTTACAAGGAATGTAAAATGATGCAGCTGCTATGGAAAACAGTACGGAGGTTCCTCAAAAAATTAAAAATAGAATTGCAGTGTGATCCAGCAATCTCACTTCTTGGTATATATCCAAAAGAGCTGAAAACAGGATATCAAAGAGATATTTTCACAATAGATGAGAGGTAGGAATAACTTAAATGTCTATTGATGGATGGGTGGATAAAGAAAATATGGTCTATACGTACATTAGAATATTACTCTGCATTATAAAAGAAGGAAATCATGTTATACACTACAATATGGGTGAACCTTGGGGACATTATGCTAAGTAAAATAAGCCAGTCACAAAAAGACAAATACAATACAATTATAGGAGGAACCCAGAGTAGTCAAATACATAGACACAGAAAGTAGAAAGTGGTTCCTGGGGCCTGAGGAGAGGGGGAAATGGGGTGTTGTTCAGTGAGTACAGAGTTTCAGTTGTGCAAGATGAAAAAGTTCTAGAGATCTGCTGCACAACAATATGCATATAGTTAACGCTATTGTACTTTTGTTTAAGGTAGTAGATTTCATTATGTGTTTCTTACCACAATAGAAAAAATGTTATTTACAGTAGCATCAAAAATATCAAATAGCTAGTAATAAACCCAACAAAAGATGTGCAAGACCTCTACACTAAAGACCATAAAACACTGGTGAGAGAGACTGAAGAGGTTTTGAGAGTTACTATAGTGCTGTAACAATTAAGATCGTGTGGTATTGGTGCAGGAGAGACAAATAGACCAATCAATGGGACAGAATAGAGAATCCAGAAATAGACCCACACATATTCAGTTACAAGATTTACAACAAAGGCTCCACTGAAAATCAGTGGAGAAAAGATGTTTTTTTTTTTTTTTCAATAAATGGTACTGGAGCAATTAGGTATCTGTGGAGAAAAAAATGAGCTTTGTGCTTTACCTCAGTACCATAGATGAAAATTAGTAGTTGGTAGATCATAGACCCAAATGTGAAAGATCCAGCCTTTTCTGGAAGAAAACATAGGGGATGTCTTCGTGACCTTGGGGGTATGCCAGAATTTCTCAAACAGCACTCAGAAATACCCTAAAAGAGCAGAGGGACAGATTGGACTACATTAAAATAGGATCTTGTTTTTTCCCATCAACAGTCCTCATTCAGGAAGTGAATAGGTAAGCCACAGACTAGAAGAAGATATTCAAAGCACATCTAATAAAGAATCTGATTTTTTTTTAATTTATTTATTTGACAGAGAGAGACATAGCGAGAGCAGGAACATAGCAGGGGCAGTGGGAGAGGGAGAAGCAGGCTTCCCGCTGAGCAGGGAGCCCGATGAGGGACTCGATCCCAGGACCCTGGGATCATGACCTGAGCCGAAGGCAGACGCTTAACGACTGAGCCACCCAGGCGCCCAAGAATCTGATTTTTTTAAGGGCAAAAGAACTAACAGGCCCTTTATAAGAGAAGATATCCAGATGGCCAATGATCATATGAAAAGGTCCTCAACACTATTATTCATCAGAGGACTGCAATTAGAACAACACTGAGACACCATTAAACACCCACCAGAATGGCAAACATGAAAAGAACAGCAGAACCAAGTCTTGCAAAGATGGGGAGCAATCCGAATTCTCAGACATTTCTGATGGAAGTATGAATTTGCTCACTTTGGAAAACTATTGGGCAGTATCTACTTAAAACCTAAATGTAGTCTACTCTATGACCCAGCAGTTACCCTAGTAGATACTTATCTGGAAGCAACCAAATAGGTGTGCTTCCCCAAATCATAGAATATTCACAGCAGCAACGGAATACAACACAGCAGTAAGAAAGAACCCAGATACCGGGCCATGACATAGAAGAATTCACAGACATTATACTGAGTGAAAGGAAAAAAAAAAAAAAAAAGAATATACACTGTTTGACCCCATTTATATGAAAATAACGTAAAACTAGTCTATGGTTATAAAGATCAGAATAGTAGTTAGCTAAGGGGGTAGGGAAAAGTAAGTATCTACTAGGAAAAGGCATGAGGGAACTTTCTGGGGAGATGGATGTATTCTAGATCTTCATCTGGTTGGCATACATGTGTAAAAAGTCATAGCACTCTACTCAATATTTGTGTAATTATTTATAACAAGTATACCTTAAGTTGCTTACCAAAAAATACTATTTATTTATTTATTTTGAGAGAGAAAGGGATAGAGCCAGTGCACCAGTGGGCAGTGGGGCGGGGGGGGGGACAGAGGGAGAGAGAGAGAATCATAAGCAGGCTCCATGCTCAGTGCCGAGCCCAGTGCAGGGCTTGATCTCACGACCCCAAGATCATGACCTGAGTTGAAACCAAGAGTCAGATGCTTAACTGACTTGGTCACCCAGGTGCCCCTGAGTACTTTCACTTTTTAAAAGAGGAAAGGGGCTCAGAGGTCAGGTAGAAAAAAAGATGGATGTCCATGCAGGTCCTGGGAACAGCAATCTTCGTTCCAGTAGAAGACATGGGTGGAAAGTGGTGGGGTTATTTGGTGTATCACGGGGCAGTATAAACTCGGTCAGACCCTCTCTGAGTGACCCCTGGTCTGCACCATCAAATCCCATACTGGAATCCAGGGATTCAAGGTGGGCAGAAAGCCTCTCCTGGCTGGGATGATCAAGTCGCAGATTCCTGGCTGTTGAGGAGCACTTCCGGGCACGGCAAGGCGTCTGTAAGTGCTTCTCTCACACATTGGCTCAAGTTCAGGTGCAGACATTTCCACGGTATTCCCAGTGAGGCCCCACCCTCCATGCTGAGGCATGCTTGCGTGTAGGCCAAAGCAGGACTGGGTCAGCAGGGTGGGTCAGAGATGCACCTGGATGAGGGGGAGGCCCTGGGTGGCACCTTGCACCCTTTCCCTGGGGTTCCGGGTCAGGGCTATTCAACATGTGGTCCGTTACTGTAGTCTGTCCACAAACTGATAACTCACCCATGGTGATAGAGCATGGAAACCGAGAGTAGGCACCGAGAAACTTTTATAGCTATAGTACTCTTAGGCCTCTTAAATTTACGTTATAGAATTGGGGCTTGTATGTTGTACAGCTTTTGTGGTTTTCGTTTCATTTTTCTAATTTGTTTTCATGGTGTTTTACAAAAACATAGGACTGTGATGAATTGGACATTTTTACAAAGAGAAGCTGGTCTTTCATTCATCACAAGTAGCTCGAGGAGCATTATCGTAAATGCTGAAGGGGTGAGTCCTAACAGAACATACGGATGAGCTCAGGTTGGGTCTCTGGGAAGTCGGGGGCTGCTTGCCGCCTGCACTCGGCCCTTTTTAGAGACATTGGGCAAAACAGCCTAATTGATGTTTCCATAGTTACCAGCCGCCCCCAGGGGAAGAGAGCAGATCTTAAAGGGAAAAAGCAGGCACGGGCGGGCTCGGAAGTCAGGAAGGTGGGGAGGAGGAGTCTGGGCCCGAGAGGGTGGCCGCCCCTCTGCAGAGCTGCAGCCCTTAGCTGTTGTCTCCATCCCAGGGCCAGATGCCCAGGGGCCCAGTGATGCAGCTTTCCATGGAGGACACTGAGGTAGCTGACAAGAGCCCTTCCACACAGCTGGAGGGAGTACCCTTCAGGGGTCCCACGCTGGCCCGATCCCAGTACCAGCTCCAGGAGAGACACGAAGCAACCCGCTGTCTGTGGGCCTCCACCCCAAACAGAGTTGGCAATCAGGGGAAGATGGTAGGAAGGTTCCTATACCAGCTCTGCCCCCTTTCCTGCCTCTTTCACTGCTATTGATTGGGGTCAGTGCCACAGACCAGCCAACCACTCCACGGACTCACTCCCTTGCTCAGGTCTTCATTCATCCACTCAACAGACATTTCTAGAGCGCTTACTTGGGGCCAGGCACTGTTCCAGATGCTGAAGATGGAGCAGAACCCAACCAGAGAAAAGTCCCTGCCTGCAGGAAGCTCGTATTCTAATGGGAGAGGCAGACCATAAAGGCACAAACGTAAACTATAATGTCAGGCGAGGTCCGTTCCATTGGCCTCAGGGTGTGCATCGGGCCAGGAAGGGCTGTGGTGACGGTGGAAGATTTACACACAGTCGTTAGTACTTGCAGGGATCTGGAGGGCAAGAGCACAGTCATAGAGAGAAGGCGGGGCTTGGCCGGATGTGTAGCGAGCGCCGCATAAGCCGGGACTCAATAAATGCTTGTCAATGGAATCGGCGGGGCCTGGAAATCAACGCTTTCTAAGTGCCTCCTGGGTCACATCTGCACGTCCCTGAACCCCCCGGAGAGACCCTTCAGACCCATTTGGTTTCAGGCGTGACGTGGGTTTCCACACGCCATCTCAAAGCAGATGTCCCCCTCTTACAAAGTGGCAGAAAGGGTGCGGTCTGTGACCCACCCAGGAGCCCGCCAAGGCCTCCAGCCACTAGGCGGCGCTGTTGCCACTCTTGAGCTGTGAGGTAGGAAGTTCGAAGCGGAGAGGAGGACCTGTATTGCCTTAGGAAAATATTTGGATTATGTGAAATAAGCAGTCCCGCCTCAGAATTATAGGGTCATAAATCACTCTGGGGAAAAAAGGGGCCAGGGGCACAGGAGACTTGGGACGTGAGTTTACAATCTCTCCAGAAGCCCTTTGATGGAATTACAGCCTCATAACACACTGGCCTGCTCTTTCGTCCAGCCTGGCCTGAGCTCTTACTCGGGGCCCCCAGGAAGGCCAATCTGGGTGTCAGCGATGGGAGAGTCCCTTGGTGGAGGTTTTAAGCAGGCGCTTTAGGCTCTCTGGGCAACATGAGGGGTGCTGGGTGCTGACAGCTGGGTCTTAATGTTAGAGATCCTGCCAAAGTGAGTTCCAGGGAACAGAGACTGAAGAGAACAGCTGAAGAGCTACAGGACCCAAACACCAGATGGAAGGGGGTCTCTGGGGTTCTGTTGGGGTGGGGGACAGTGACGTTCTGCAAGGTGCTTTGGAACCACATAGTAAGGACCCTGGATCTCTCTTTGGATGAGGTGGAGTGGCCTGAGGGTGCCCTGCTTCTCCCTTGTTGGGCCATGTCTGCAGTTGGTCCTTTTACAAAATGGCGACCATCAGCCTCTCATCAGGGAGGAAACACACAGCAGGGCCACAAAAGAGCTCAAAGACTGAGAACAGCCCATTTGCTGAGGGAGGTGGCACTGACCTTCCTCCAGCTGAGAAGATGTGCCCATGGGAGGAGGAGGGGGTACTACCCATATGCCTACCCTCCCCTGGCTCTAATTGCAGCATCTGTCACATCCGGGGTTAAAAAAAAAAAGGGCCACCAGAAGCAGGTTTCAATGGCAAGTCAGTGAGGCGCTGTTAAAAATAGCTACTTTTCCTGAGGTGTGCTTACTATGCGTCAGACATTGTGCACATAATCACACTTAACTTGTACAACTTTCTCACAAATTATTTCCACTTCACAGATGAGGGGAGTGAGGCAGAGAGACAGACTTGTTGAAGGTCACACAAGCCCGCAGTTAGGTGTGGTGTATTGGAGATTGGAGCCCTCCGTAGCTATGGTGCATCCTGCCAGGGTCTCATCCCTGGGAATGGCGGTCCTGTCAGCTAAATTCCCATTCAAATTCTATTCTTCCCTCCCTGCTTCAGTTCTCAGCTGCAACCCAGTACCCATCTTTGCTCATTTTTCTCCGCAGTGTCCTTTGTATTTCCAATACTGTGGTGAAAATCAGTCAACGCATCAATGGGGGAGAGAGGGACTTTGTTTAATGTCTGTTATAACAGCACAACACTAAGAGCATTTGTGTCCGAGGCAGAGAAACCTAGGCTCACATGTCAGCTCTCTTAGCTCTATTACTCGCCATGTCAGGCACTGAAGTGGTTATTAATGTGAGCCTCAGTGTGCTCATCTATAAAATGGGTATAGTAATGGCAACTACTGCATAAGGCTGGATCCTGAGAATTGAATGAATGATTTCACTTCATGAAATCATCTCTCTGAGGAAGTCTTTGTGGCCTGGGAAGTGACGACCCTCAGTCATCGGGCATCGAATCAGGGTTATAGCCCTACCCAGCTCTTGGGTTCTTCTTCTTTCTCTACTCCAAGTATCTTATCAGCACTACATTTATGAAAGGACCTAATTTTTCTTTTTTTAATTGATAGGATACAGAAGACTCCGGTCATTTAGAAACCTTGTCTTCAGGATCAGTTTAGCTTCATGATGTTATCTTCCACAAGTACCCGATCTTGTACTTCAGAGAAAACTGTGGGCATTTATCTGATTACTCCGTAGTCAGTGTTCAGTTCAGAATAAAAGAAATGTAAAACCTGGTCTATTAATTGAGATGAGGAGGCATAAAAGAAGGTAAAATTCTTAGGGAATAAAATTATCAAGTACATATCAGCATTGATCTGTTAAAATAAAGTGCTGAGTGGTGCATTAGAGACAATTAGAGGCTACGGCCTCCGGGATGAGGTGCTGATTGGGTGGTGCGCAGGAGAAAGGCGGAAGGTGCCGGGAAGGTTACATTAGCAACAAGTCCTTCTGAAAAGTCACCTGCGAATCTGATGAGTCACCGAGCCAGTGCGTGAGTCCAGCCCTCACCAGCACCCGCGTCTCGGCGTCGCTTCGATGGTCTTTCCTTATCTCGCACGTGTCACAACTTTCAAGGTGGAATAAGACGTGGGGAATAATGGGAAGGAGGTACAAAGGTCGTGCCTGGAGCCAGTGACAGAAGTGACACAACAGTGAAGAGGTAGGAAAAGTGAGGGCTCTTACCGAGAAAGCAACTTTTTGAAATGACTTTAATCTTGCTTTTATAGAATTACTAAGGGTTTTAAAGGACTCTGCGTTGCGCTGCAGACTTCCTTGTGTCCACCTTCTCACCTCTTGACCCACCTTTCAACCCTGGCTGTTGCCATAGCAATGAGGGGGCAGGCACAGTAGCCTGAGGGCACCTGCCTGAGAGACAGACTCTGCATCCACCTGGTGTTCTTCCTGAGCTGCTCTGCTCCTACCCCTCAGGTCCCTGGGGGCGGGGGGTGGTGGTGGTGGGGAACCCAAGTAGCCATTCCTGCAGACTTGCAAACCTTGGAGTCTGTGGGGCAAACAGCCCATGTGCGACCTGTGAGCACATTCTGAGGGGCCACTCTCCTGTTCTGAGGGGCCCGAGGGAGACAGCGTCCTGCTGCCCACAGTGGGGACCCGCTCGATGACTCACCCTTGAGTTGGCTTGTCCTCATTCCCCTGCCCCCACTTCTGTTTCTCAGGACCACTTGCCCAAATCAGCCACCTGCTCACAAGCCCTTGTCTCAAGCTCTGCTTTGGGGGGAAACTGAGGCACTTACCGTTTTTAGTTCTTCATTTCTATACTTTATTGGGAAGCTTTTGTCTCTACTTGCATTTCAGGATTTGGGCAGTTGAAAGAGCCTGGCACTGTTGACTCTATTCATTTATTTCACGAACATTTTTAGGGTGACTACCATATGCTGTCCCACAAGCTAGGGCCGGAGAGAGAACACGCGGGATTCTTCTTCAAGAAGGCTGTCACTCGGTGCCAAAAACTACGGTCCACTAAAAACTCATGAGATGTCGGGACTTGCTCCAAGTGCTTTGTAACCCTTGCTTCCCTCGATCTTCTGAGAGGAAGGTGTTATTTTTCTCATCCTTACAGATGAGAAAATCGAGATTTGGAGCTGGTTAGGAACTCACCCAGGGTCACACCATTACTCTATGTAGAGAATGTTCGGGTTGCAGAGGGGGGATTAGGAGACTGGTTTGGGGCATTGAAGTCCAACTGGGTGGCTGGGTGTGCTCACAAAGTTCTGAGTGAGTGGCTTGCCCCCAGAGGCAAACTACAGAGGAAGAAGGGATGAGATGCAGTGTGGAGTTGGGGGCAGTGTGGGCTGGCACTGCGGGGGGATCTGGTCCTTTTAGGGCAGGAAACTGGATGTGCTCCTGGTGAAGGGGGCAGAGAGCGCATCCCTAGTGACCTGCCAGCTTCCCCTCCATGACCCCTTGGCTTCCTGTGCCCCCAGGCCCTGCCTTTGCATCCCTAGAATTAGACAGGCTTAATCAGGAAATGGCTGGGGACCGTGGCCCAGGTCTGTGCTCCAATGTGGAACAGGGGCAAGAAGGGCCCCTCTCCGGTTGGGGGGCATGAGTTCCTCCCCTGCCTGCATTTCAGAGGGGGGTCAGGCCTTTCTTAGCATCAGGCAGCAGTAAGTGCATCTATGTGTGGACGGGCCTTTCTAGGCCTCGTGAGACATTGCTGTTTGTCCTAAGGGGGGCTGCCATCTTGAGTAGGACTTGTGTTCAGAACATGGTCTGTGCCCCTAGTGAGGACGAGTTCTCTGCTTTCATGGAAGTTGACCATTGATCAAAATCCAAGTATATAGAAAGCTATAGGTTATGTTTTAAAACAACCTTGGCTTGGGGGCACCTGGGTGACTCAGTTGGTTAAGTGCCCAACTCTTGATTTTGGCTCAGGTCATGATCCTCAGGGTCGTGAGATTGAGCCTCATGTCGGGCTCTGCACTGGGCGTGGGGCCTGCTTGAGATTCTCTCTCTCCCTCTGCATCCCCCCACCCTGCCCCGGTCGAACACGCTCTCTCTGTGTCTCTAAAATAAACAAACAAACATACCAATAAAATGACCTTGCTGGATTCACCCCTAGAAAGCAGATATAGCTGCTTCTTCGGGCAGTGTGGGGTGTGAGTGCCGCGATGTCCACCTGAGGCTGGAAACCCCTGACCACTGCAGGCGTCTGGGTGAACAGCAGACAGAAAACTTCCAGCACAGAGCTGGCTAAAGTATGTCATTCCTGATCCTCTTCCTCTTCCTCATTTCTCCCTCCCGATAGCCTCTCTCTCCTCCACTTCCTTTTTTCCCCCGGTTCTCTATAAGATTTGTTTCTTCTTTTTTCGGAGTCTTCCCCCTTCTTCCCCCATCTGTCTAAAATCCAGCTCAGGAAAATCAGGAACTTCCACAAAATGAGTCACATTGACTGTAAATAGCTAATAATGTCTTAAAAAAAAAAAAAGAAAAGACTTAGGTCAAAAGAATAATTCTCTGTGGGTGGAGGTGAGATTTCCTCTATCAGCTATCAACTAAGGGGCTACCTAGTGGTCAGGTTAAATTTCTAATACCCCGTGGCAATTGGGATAGTCCCCACCTCAATGACTTAAAACAGCAAAGACTTAGTTTCCACTCAATGCTACGTGACTAGCAGGGTCATCTAGTGTCTCTGCTCTGCGTTGTCATTGTCCTCACTGTCCAGTGCTCATATACCATCGGCAAGTGGCTTGGCTGGCCTGGCTTTATTGGGGTGGGAAGCCGTTGTGCTCGTTCAGGGAGGGAAGGTGCTTATTGTTGACCGGTGACGCAATCTACCAGCGATCCCGGCGCGCGGCCCATCCTCATAAACCTGCCCCTGCTGCCGCACGTGCCCCCTGCAGCCCCGCAGGCTTGGGGGCAGCGTTCAAGGAGGCAATTCTGTTAAAAGAAAAGCAGGACAGGTTTGGAGCAAGGGATTGGTGCGGAAGTGACCTGCCCCTGCCTCCACTCATTCTGCTCGGCCAGGGGCGGCTCTGCCAACCCAGGGAGAGGTTCTGACCGCGAGGCCCGGCTCCCTTCACCTGTGAAAGAGCGCCACTGGCTGCAAGCCCAGCCATTCGTTTCCTAGAGATAAATATTCATGGCGGGGGTGTGGCCTGATATGGAAAATAACGGAGGCATGTTAGTGGGGTGGGGAGATGAGCCAGGGACCACCTTTGTGGTCAGTTGCTTTCTCCCAGTCCTCACGCCACCCATTCATCATTTACTGAACACTCGCTCTGTGCTGGACCCTTGCTAAGCTTGGGTGACATAGGTTCAGCTGATACGGTCTCTGCCTCCAACAATCTCGCAGTCTAGCAACCAAAATATATTCATGTCCCTTTTCATAAGATGCTAGATATTTACTTTTTGGCAGTGAATAAATAAGGCATCTGTTACAGAATGAATTGTGTCCTTCCCCCCCGCCCAAATTCAGTGCTAACCCTCAATGTGACTGAATTTAGGGAGAGGGCCTTCAGGGAGGTAATTAAGGTTAAATGAGGCCCTAAGAGTGGGGCCCTAACCTGATAGGACTTATAAGAAGAGCCAGCAGAGAGCTCTCTGCGTGCGCGCCCAGAGGAAAGACCATGCGAGGACCCAGAAGGTAGTTCTGTGCAAGCCTGAAAGAGAGCTCCCACCAGAAACCAATCCTGGCACCTTGATCTTGGGCTTCCAGCCTTCAGAACCGCGAGAAAACAAATGTCTGTTATGTAAGCCCCCCAGTCCGGTATTCTGTTACGGCGGCCTGAGCCGACTAATACGGCATCCATTCTAAACTTGTGACTGAGGCCCTGGGCCGGATCCACTCTTTTGTCTGTACGATATCATTTTTATGACTAATGATGACACCAAATGCACGTGTGACCCTTTGTGGTGCTCAGGATCTTCTCACTTTTGTTCTCTAAGTCAGCCTTCCGCACAATCTCCTGGGTTTCATAGAGCAGTTACAAGTGTCTTCAGATCGTGGAGAAGGAAACCAAATCCCAGAGAAGCAGTCGGCTCCAGGTCGTGGTGGCTGGACGTGCTGAAGCATGACATCATGCAGGTGAAGGAGTCAGTGGGCGTGGCAGGAACTGGATCATGTGTGGAATCTGATTTGAACTTTCGGACTGAGACCATCATCCCTACCACGGCCTGCCTCGTTATTTAGGAAAAGAGAGAAATATCCTTTCCCTGTCAGTTGGAACTACTGAAAAAAAAAACACCACCAGTCTGATCTCAGTCCATGAGTTTGTGCTGGGTCATGAGGTCGCCAATTCCCACCTTCCCTCCTAGGTGTCATCTGTTCCCTCGTTGTCCCAAGGTTGAAGAGCTCCCTGGTCACTGGCTGTAGGAGGGAGCGTCGCTGGGGAGACGTGCTTGCCCCTCATTTCAGGAGGGCTCTCCTTTGGAAGGTGCGGGGCAAGCCAGGACTCACGGACTTCGCACCAAGTCACCTCCTGCCCTTTCTGTCTGGCCCCCAGAGGTCCCATCTTGGTGACACCCCGGGAGCTCTGCTTTGGAGGCTGGAGGAGCCTGAGGGCTGGGGGTCGGGGGAGGCAGGGAGGTGGGGAGGACAGGATTTGCTGTTGTCGGCCCGGGGTCTGTCTCACTTCTCCCCACCCCGTCTCCTAACCCCTCTTCCTCACTTACTCTCCCCGCTTCACTGTTTCTGTCTCTCCGTCCTCATCCAGCTTCCTTCCTGTTCTCTTCTCATGGATTTCACTTTGAATTATAAGGCCGTCGGAGACATGGAGCTCAACCTTCTCTGGCTGCTGCCTTGAGCTCAGAGAGACAAAAGGATCTGTCCTAGGGCAGCCAGGTGAACGCAGAGGACGCAGAGTTCCTGGGCTTCCCTTCCCCCTCACGCTACCCCCTGGAGGCCAGCGTGGACCACAGACGGACGCAGGTGGCAGGTGGACAGCCGTCCCTGCTCCCCGCTTCCACTGCCACCCTTCCCGCTCTCTTTCTCTCCCTATCCTGCTTTTACACCGGAGGTGCAATTGGGTTCAAGATTTCCACCCTCTGTCCAAATGCTGGAGGTGGGAGAGACTGATGAAATCACTTACACTAAGGCGTAGCTTGCCAAGAAGACTTACAGCAGGGACGGCAACTCATGTCCTCTCCGGCACCAGCTCTGGCGGGCTCGTAGTGTGCGCCTGGAGGGCCGTATTGAGAAGGATTCAGAGGTTGATCCGGCTTCATGGGGGAGTGATGACTGTTGACAGCACGGGCTGGTAGCGTGCGTTATCACCTCCAGAGAGGTCTGCTTGGTAAGGGTCTGCAGACAGAGCCCTAAGTAAAAGAGTGTACCTCTGGTGGTTGAGTTTAGATACCATGGAGCTGGAGAGAGAAGCTGACTCATCTGTGCGCCGTGGAGGCCTACTTATGGCCAACCTTCCCCTCTCCCTGCTTCTAGCCAGACACACGAAGAAAGACCCAAATCCCAAACTGCATTTTTATTATTTTTTAATAAACTTTATTCTATATTACAAATAGGTTTTTTTTTTTTTTTGTTCTGAACTGCAAAATAGGAATGCCTTATATTTACATACACAGGTATACAATTAATTATAACAAAGGTACAGAAGCTTGCCTTTACCAAGTTACAACTGGGCTCCAATTTAAATAGCATAGGTTTCCTTTTTAAAAACTTTATTTTTTTAAATCTTTTTTTTAAATCTTACTAGGATACTCTTTTTTAAAAATCAAAACCAGAAGACCCTCTTCCTCTACTAGATTCCATCCACCTTTGAGGCTCATTATAACACTGTTGTCTAAAGATATGTTTTGCTTTGTTCTAACAAAGGGCCAGTGTTCAAGGTGGGAGCTTTATGGAAACAGAGGTGGGGTGGGGCTGGAAAGGGGTGACCAGAGCAGGAGAGACCTGCCCTACCTCCTTCAACGGCCTCTCGCCGAGACTCAAAGGCCTCCGCCTGTTCCTCAAACCACCCGCTCATCCTTCCCTGTTTCTCCTCTTCCCTCCAGCATCGGACTTGACTCTGGGTTGTGAGACCAGGCCAGACTCTGCTCCACCTACGCCTCCGCTCAGTGAGCCGTTCTCTGTTGCTGGTACCCTGGAGTTGCTGGTTACTATGGTAACTGGGCAGGACCCTGCTGGAAGAGATGGGCTGGTCCTTACCAGCTCAGGTGGGGAGGAGGCCAGCTGCACCCAATCCTTCCTGTCCATGTCAGGGCCTGGGGGTCTTGTTCTTGTTCAGCATCGCCATCGCATGACTAAGCAAGGACCTCAGGCCTCAGGGACACCAGACCCAGGCAGGGAGTGATGGCGGGGGGAGGGTCATCTACTCTAAAACACAAAGTCATTGGTTTCCAAATGGAAACAAGATTCTTTGAGGTAAACTAGCTTTTCTTTTTAAAGAACAGAAGGTTTAATGAGCCAACAGCTGGGGAGAACATCAGGGAAGGGAGGAGGAAGGAGAGCATACGAGACACGTATCGCATCTTGGTCATGGGCCTGAACCGCATCCACTAGTCCTATCTGGTAAGCGGTCGTGCTTGGTTAAGTGTCCTTTGCACTGCTCTTTAACTGTATCCTCTGTTTTGAATTCCACTCTTGGAAGGGAGCCCTTCCAAAATGTGCTTGAGTCATAAGATCAAAGATACTAACAAAAGAAGTTCTAATTCCAGTTAAAAAGAAATGGTAGAAGATGAGCTGCATAGAACGTGTCTATTTGCGATGAGCGTTTGCACTCTCAGGGGAGGGGCCTTGGTCCCTCCATGACCAATCCTGAACTGGGCATCCCTACAGTTTGAAGGAAGCTGATGGGGATGGCAGGGGGGCTCAGCAACACCAGGGGCAGCCCAGAGAGCCAAGATTGGACAAAGCGAAAAGAGGTGAGGAGAAAGGAAAGTGGGGCACACCGGACAGAGGGCATACGGCCCCCCTCCCACCTCACTATCTCTGCCAATGAGGACAGAAACCTCTTTTCATTTATTAGGGATCTTGTTTTGTTTAGCTTTGCTTAGCTGGGTTAGTCACCAGTCTACTCACGGAATTTAATTGGGACTCTAATGAGTATGTATCACTTTTACAACCAAAAAATCCCGTAATTTATAAAGTTGGATACCTTCCCCTAATTAAAAAAAAATTTTTTTTTTCAGGGAGCAAAGACTTGTAGTTTAAAAAAAAAGGGGGTCTCTCTTGAAAGTCTGAAACTTTTACTATAGAGATTCCTTTGTGAACGGGAGGAATGTTTTCTCTGTTTTCCAGCGGAGGGCTTTGCGGCTCTCGGAGCACCGTGAGAGCAGAGGCTCATGGTTTCCCAGCCTCCCCCTGGAGCTGCCTCTCCGTGTCACCTGTGGCTGTACCCCAGCTTCCCCGCTCTGTAAGGGCTCTCATTGGCCACACCTGTGGGAGGAGAGGGCCAGCATCGCAGGCTCTAGCCATCCCAGGTGCCCGGGAAGCACCAAGAATATTAGCAGCCATGGAGGCTGCTTCCCCAGGCATGTCCACACCTGGGGAATATCCTGACCCATTTTTTAACAACAGGGGAGCCCCCCTCCTCAGCCCCAAGGCTCTCCTCAGCCCTCGCAAGTCACAGGTGAAGAGTTTTGTTTCTTCCTTCCAGCAGTTTGGACTTGACACCCACACCTGGGCTCCCTCCTTAATCTCCAACGCTTAACATATACAAACAAAAAATAACCTCAGACTCCAAGTAAACAGTCCACATACAGGTTTAAGAAAAAGGGATGGGCTGCGGGGTCAGGGGCCCTCAGTCACCTGTCCTGAATGCTGACAGGAGGCGTGGGGGGCTGACAGGAGGTCCTTGGTGTGAACTAGGAGCAAGAGGAAAGGCCGGGGAGCCAGGATCGGCCTGGGGCAGGGTCTTCTCCTGGGGACTCTGGTACCTGGAGGTTATTCATGCCTAGAAATGCCTCTCGGAGGCCTTTCAGACCCATGCTGGGACCACTTGTTGGGGCGGCCCATTCCTGGAAGGGCCACGAAAGGGGTGTCTATGGGCCTCCGGCCTGCAGAACCTCCCTGCCTCTTCCCCTCCCTCCTTGCTCTCTCAGAGGTGGGGAAGTTTGTTCTTAAGAATAATTAACTTTAACCTTCACTAGGTTAAGTATTTGACTTCACATCCTGTGAAGCCAAAGCAAGTGTCCCCTAATTCCTGAGAAAGGAGACAGATGGAAAACAGGGCTTCCCCTGTTAGGTCAAAGCGCATGGCTGTTGAGGGTGCTGGAAACATCAGCAGGACTTGCCTCTCGAAGTGGAGGTTGTTTGGGGAAATCGTTGCTTGTGGCTCTTCTGATGGGGGATCCCCAGGGCCCAGGTGGGACTGGGGACCCCCAATCACTCAGGGAGGCAGTGCCGGGCTGGTGACAGGGGCCTAGAGCTGCCCCGGCGTGGGGCTGGGCTGTGAGGTCTGCGGCTCCACGTGCAGCTGTGGGGGAGGGGGACGAGGGGGCACATTCGCCTCTGCGGGGGAGGGACACTCTCAGAAGCCAGACATGCAAGGGGAACACGAGCACAAGGACCTCGGGTGGGGGGAGAGGGAGTGCTGGGGCGGTACCTCCACATTAGCCTCGGGCTGGGGGGTGAGACCCGGGCCCGAGTGGACCAGGTCAGCGACCTTACCGATCAGCGACTCCCGCTTCTGCCTGGCACGGTCCTGGATAGTCTGCTTCACTCTGGGATTATCGAAAAGGACTTCTCTCTCGGACCATAGCCCTACTCAAGCACCTCGGGCCTGACTCCTCGGCCCATGGGCTCACAAGACGGAGGCTCTCGGGCTGACTCCGGGTGTTCATGTTGCTGTGGGATGCGACCCTACCTTGGCCTGTGGACGCTCAGGCAGTCCTCTGCCCCCAAATTAAAACCACATTGAAAGAAGGCAAGAAAAAGTATTTTCCTGAGGGATTAACTGACACAGTAGCCAACTTCACTTAGTGGTACTATTTACTGTTACCAAGAAATGTCGGGGTCTCTACTTACGTGGAAGGACAAAGAATGGCAAAGCCCACATGTTGGGAGACTTGTGCCCCCTGAGAGCAATGACCTGCCTGCAGCCATCTGTCTCAGCTTCTATCCATCGGTCCTTTTAAATTCAGGACCCCATAAAGCTCCCTGCCTCCCACCACCCCAGCTTCAGCCCATCTCTCTCCTACATTCAAAATCCCCATCTAACCTAGGTCAGTTATTCTGTGTGATCTACTGGCGCCATTTTGACCCTGATGGTCTCAAGGGCTGGAGGGTGCAGGAGGCGGTTGAAGGGGGAGGGGAGAGGAGATGGGCCTTTTCTCTCTTCCTCTCTGTCCGGGACTCAAGAAGTTAGATAAAGATTCCACCTTAAACAGAGTTATGATCCTGCAAATACACTGCCACGGGGGAGGGAGGCCTTGAGGGGACCTCCCTTCCACAGGACCAGTTTGCCCAGCTCCCTTCTCTGCTGTGTGCTGGCCCCCGTGCCCGCACCCCCGGGGCAGCTTTCGGGGTCTCTGGCCTGTCAGTAGGAGATCGTGGACCCCAAGGGGAGTTTTGGAAAGAACGTGGGGAGCCAAGGACAGCTTTTTGAAAATGCTGCCTTGTCTTTACTTTGAATCACACGTGCACCACGAATCCAAATGGAAAAAAATGGAAAACGAATGGAGAAAGGAAAGAGAATTTTTGTGGGGCAAGATGGGTTGCAGCTCTGGGTGATTGTGTCCTGTTTCTCGAGCCCAAGCAGGCCGCAGAGACTTCGGCAAAAAAAACACCAGCAGCGACCCCCCCCCCCCCAGCAATTAAAGTAAAATCCTGCCCCAACCCCCTTCTGAACCAGGAGAAAGGAGAACCAGGAGACTGTCCTCTCCTCTTTCTTCCTGACATTGAGGTTTCTCTGAGGTGTCTGAGAAGTTTCTCTTACGACAAAACGGGGCAGGGGTGGGGTGGGGGGGAAGTTCTGTACCGACAAAGGAACAATAACAATAATAATAATAATCCGGTAAAAAATAAAAGCTTCAGCAGAACCATAACAGTCTTCTTTTCTGCCTGTTCATTTTTTCTCTCTGTGCAAAACTTAAAAAATAAACCAAACACACTCGCTCACACATGCGCTCACACACACACTCAGCTTCCACTCAGTGAATCTGTGTTAAATATGTTTGTGTCTCTCTCCTCCCCACCCTCTCACGTGTGCAAATACATCTTGGCGGCTGCAGTGCCTCCTCCGCCCGCCTCCCCTCGTGCTTCCTCTCTGGCCAGGGCCTGTGGCTTCTCGGGAGGAAATTAAAGGGTCAAGGGTAGAAAGCCCAAGCTTCTTCACCTGGCACTTCATTTGCCAAAACCTTTGGTTATTTTTCCCCCTCAATGGGTGTCTTTTCCCCATTCTCCTCTTTCCGTGGTTAGGCTACTGGTGTTTTGTCCCCATCTGTCCTCTCCTTGATGTCACATGCTGCCCTGCTGTGGGTCACCTCCACCCAGCCTCCAGTCAAGTCCCGGCCTCCCGTGGGCACTGAGCAGCCTGGTTTCCTGCCGACAGGTGACTCTCCTTCTCCACCCCCCAGCACTTAGCGCCGAAAGCTAGTGTTGAAATGTCCTCAAGCTACAGAATGAATGAGCAAGGGTGGCGTAAGGGAATCACTTCAGGGTCCCCTCCACAGGACCAGAAATCCTTTTGAGCTCTCTGCCTGCTCCTGGGGTACACACACACACACACACACACCTATCCAAAGGGGCCAGAGTTCTTAAAAGTACAGGGTGCTCCATGGACTTTGCTGGAAATGGAGTGGTTCCTTCCCCTTTCCCATTGGGGCTCACTTTGAGTGGATGACAGGGATGGATATCTGATGTTCAGGGAGTGAAGACAAGACTGGAACCCTCACTCTCAGCCACACCTTACATGATGCTTCTCCTTGTCCCCCAGAGCGGTGTACAATTAGCCACCAGGGCTGCTAGGAGAGAATCTGGCTTAGGGTGGGAAACTGGGCCAGATGGCAACTAAGGGCCCTTCAAGATTCAGGTTTCCATGACCCTCCATTAGACCGTCTCTTACCACAGCCCCTGCTCACCCATGTCTGAGCGTACATTTGCCTGACGGGCTGAAATGGGAGATCCAGAGATGGAAGGACAGATGGAGAAACAGATGCCAGGGCCGAGGTCCGTTGTATGTCTCTTCTGTTGTTGTTGGCCAGGTCCTTCAGCTTGAGTCCTTGGTCCCTCCCGGATGTGGCGAGCTGGTGGCTAGGTGTGCCTGGCATTTGGGTTTGTCTCCCGTGAGGCTGTGCTTGAGCGTGGTTCTCTCCGTGATGACTGGGGAGGAGGTGAGGAAGGGCAGGGACTAAAGAGACAGCAGATGGTGAAGGAGCCCTTGCCAAGGAGGTCTGGACAAAGTCATCTGCATAGCAATGGTACCAGGCTCTGCAGGGGGACAGGGGCTCAGCTCTCTGCCCCAGCCTTCTATAGAGTTCTCAGGAAGGGTGGTGGGGACGGAGCCAAGAAAGGTGGCTGGAGGTAGAATCTCCTGGATGTACTCTGCATTTTACATTGACCCTTGATGAGTGCCGACCAAGGAGGCTGCAGGTGCTTTCCCTAGACAGCATCGACGATCTGGCAATGGATGAGGCCCGTGACGTGCTTCATTTGCGTGCGGGGGTGAATGGAAAACAACAAATTCTGCTTCCAGGGTGGATGTGACTCTCTTTCCCTTTCTCCCCCTCCACGTGACGTTTCTGCTGCTCTGAGCCAGACTCGAAGGTTAGGAGGGTCTCTGCGGTGGCATGTAACTGCTGATTCTCCTGTCTGGCTTTCCATAGGCAGGGGAGGGGACGAGGCAGGCAGGTCCCTAGGAGCACTTGGAAGGGCTCCAAGAAGACCGCAAGGGGACAAGGTGGCCTCTGGAGGCCAACCCAACAGGTGAGAGGTGGCTCGAAAGTCACCTCCCAACTCGTTCCCCCTCCCAACCCCCAGTCCTCCATGCGCAGGAGCTGTGGCCTTTCTTCTCAGAGCTGCAACGGGCCCACACCCTGGCGAACCCCCTGGAGGTGGATACGGGGGAAGGGAGAGAGCCAGGTGGTGTCTTCCCGGTGCAGATAATACTGAGCTCATTGCCTCTTCCCTAGACCAAGCCTCGACCTGGTGTGGAAGGTGGAGTAGCGGCATGGGGGTGTCCTCTCTCCAGGGCTCCTCCTCCATCCGATGTGGTCAGCCTGCGGCCAGCCGGGAAAGAGAGCCCCGCTGATATCTTCTGGCCGGGTCCCCGCGTGAGCCTGGCCATCCTGGACTAGCTGAGGGGTGGTGGCCTGGTTCCATCGTGTTGGTAGAGCCACAGAGAGAGAAGGGACGCAGGGAGGAGGGAGAGACAGAAAGAGGCGGAGAGAGAGACAGCGCTGCTCAGGGGATGCTGCTGACGCCAGTCGGAACTTGCACTTGGTAAAGATGATAATCTAGACTGAGGCACGGCTTGGTGTGTCCCTCCCCCCAGGGGCCCTGGAAGGACGGTTCTCAGCTGTCTAAGCTCATGAGGGTTATGACTTGTTCTAGTTTGTAGGCCAGTTTCTGCTTTCCGCACTGGTCGTCATGGTCCAGAGGTCCGAGGATCTGTTGAAGGGCCGAGAACAGGGAGGTTACTAGTCTGTGCATACAGGTCTGTGTTCTTAGGGCGTGCACAGACAGGGCGAGAGGCGCACACGAGGTCGCTGGGTCCGCAGGCAGCCTGGCTAACGGGGATGGAGGGGGCGGGGGCGCGCGGGTGTGGGTACCCCTGGGTCGATGAGCACGGGGGTCGGCACATACATCAGCGTGTCTGTGTGCACTCCGCTGCCCACGTTCACCCTGCAGGTGAACACAGCCCCACCCCCGTGTGAAGCGTGGCGCCCGGGGTCTCTGGGGAACGTGGTCTCACAGATATTAAGAAATCCCACCCCTCCTTCCTACAAAGGAATATCTTCCTCCATGAGCTCCCCAAGGCCCCAGAGCCCACATTTAGAAAGTCACTTGGCTTCACTTGTGTGTTAACAGACAAATATCCCTCCCAGAGTTCATTCTCATGCTTTCCCGGTCATCAGCACCAAATGATCGTGTCTGCCAAAGCCCTGTCTGAGATCAGATGGTTGGGGGAGGACAATGACAGTGAGGACGTGAGGGAGAAAGTGTTAGAATTTGACGCAGACTCAGGGGATGTGGGACTGAATAACAGACCTACCAGTTTCTAGCGAGGTGATCTGGGGCAAAACATGTCACCTCTCTGAACCCTCACTGCCTCAGCTGTAAAAGGGGGGAACTCCCGGTCCCTGTGTCCCTGGGCCGCTCCAGTGGAGAGGGCACAGTCCCAGTCTGTGCCGCACAGCCCCCAAGTCCAAGGTGGCAGAGCGTTTCCCCAGCAGGGGTGGGGGGCTGTCTGGGGTTCATGCCTGGTGCTCTTGTGCATAGGGACTGCTACAGGCAGAGTTTTCCGTCTCTGCTCCATCCTTCCCAGCAGGTGCCGAGCAGGCTCACCTCCTCGCTGTACTTGCCCACGTAGGAGAAGATCTCCGAGAGCGCGCTCATGGCGTTGAACTCATTCATGTGCATCCGGGACTGCTCAGCCAGGTACGCGTTCATGTCCTGGTCGCTGATGGCCGGCATCTTCCCGATGTCTGCGTAATACCTGCCGGGGAAGGGAGCGGGGAAGAAAGGAGCTGGAGCCGTGCACACGGAGTAGAGGAGAGATGGAAACTCCCAGCACGATGTCTGGGGCCAGTGGATGCCGGTGCCCAGCCCCCTGGGGACCATGGTGGGCTCTCTCCCACCTGCGCTTCCGGGGCTGGCCCGGGAGAGCCCTCTGCAGCTCTGGATGCAGGGCCACAGACGGAAGGGACGTGGCCCAGACATGGTCAGAGGGTGAACGGGGAGCTGTCTCCTGCTTGGGGCTTGCTCCCAGCCACCGAAGAGTGTCCAGTCTGTCTCTGTGTCCTTCTGACACCTCCTCCCACAGACGCAAGGGCTGCCCCCTGCAGGGCCCGGAGGCCCTTCCAAGCAGTTGCTCTGCATCAATGCCCTCCCCTCTCTGGGGGTGACCCGGGAGGAGGGCGGGGCTGGGGGCAGCTTGGGGAGAGAGGCTGGCAGAAGGCAATCTGTCACTGTCACTTGCCACGGTGCACCGCTGTCAACTGGTTAATTAGATGCCAACATTTACATTTTTAATTTCTGCAATTTGACATTTTCTGCAGCAAACCCCAGCTCCTCTGCCAGAGGGGAGTTGCGCAGTTTCCGAATGAGGACTGGAAGGACCCCAGTGTCCCCGAGACAGCCCCGCCGCCCCCCAGCCGCTTGCTGACTGTGGGCCGTGGAAGGGGGCCAGGAACCCACAAAAGCAGGGAGACAGGGCACTGGGGAGCACCCCAGCTCAGCCTGCGCTGAATGCTTAGAGCTTCAAAGCTGGGGAAAGCAAGCCTGAGAACCTGGAACGGAGGAGGGTGGTGGGACGGTCGCCGGGGACAGGGACTAGGCCGAGGCGAGTGATGCATCCAGGGCACAAAGTTTTAGGAGAGGGTCTGGCTCACCTGTGTAAGCGCAGGTGCCAATGACAGGCCCCGGGAGCTCCCAGAACTCAGGGCTTGAGCAGGCGACTGGAGGGGGCATCCTCAGAGGCTCTGGGACAGTCTCACTCCTGGGCCCTGTGTCATTCCCAGCCCACATCCCTCGGGGCACCCACCATGAATGCATAAGTCCTGTGCCGTCCCCCGCCTCTCCCCCATCCCTGACCAGGAGTCGGGTGACAGGCCGACAGAGGGGACACTCGTGTGTTACTCTAGCCATCACGCTCAAGGGCCTGCCATGGAATGACAGTTCAATTTGCTGCCAGAGCATTTCTGGGCCGCCGAGGCCTGTAATGGCTGCCCTGCCCCAAGCCACGGTCTTGCTGTGACTGCAGACCGGTCGTTCATTCTAGAAACCTTCCGAGGGTGGCAGAGGGAAGGGGATGAAATCTGTGCACTCTGGCAAGGGAAGGGGCCGGTCGGAGGGCGCCTCCTCCACCTCAGAAACCCGGCCCCACACAGACACACTCGCCAACTGCTTTGTTGAGCTGATTGCATTTTGGCAGGAGGTCTGGGCCCGGGGACGAGAGCTTAATGAAATGGTCTTTCTCAGAGGAGCCTGGGGCGTCAGATGAGGCCGTCCTGCCTTCAGCCTCACCTGGACTTCATCCTTCACAACCTTCTCCGGCCCCCCGCCCTCCTCACGTTCAGGGCCCTCCGTTCCCTGTCCTGTTGCACTGTGGCTCCTTCGCTCCGTCCCAAGGGCCCGCTCTCTTCCCGGCCTGCAGCCCACCCGTCGGCACCCTCAGGGTCCTCAGGGGCCTGGGCGATTTAATGACATTCCAGGTGTGAACGGTCCAGCGAGAGACTCGATTCATTGGCACTATTTCTGGAAGGCGATAAATGTCAGTGTTCCATTTTCCAGTGGAGACCCAGGGCTTCAGTGGTGGCTCCCAACCCCGCCCCTCCCAAAGACATGTGTGCCACCGTCCCCTCACGGATTCCACGCCTCCCGAGCTGAATGTGCTCATCGGGCTGGGTGGTCAGGTCACGTTGGGGAAAAGCGTGAACCGCTGACCTCCCTGGCTTCTCCACAGCCAGCAACCAGGCACTCAGCCAACACGCCTGAGTCCACAGCTTCCTCCCAACAGTGACGCTCTGTCATCTGTGGATGGTCACTCTGTCACCTGACCAGGTCCTCACCGACAGGACCTGACTGTCATCAGACACAAAGACTCCTGCCATTTCCGTCACCTGCTCATGAAGCCTCTCACGAGTACATGGATGGCCTGTCAGGCTTTTTGCATGTAGCACCCGGGCTCCTACCGCAGCCTTTATGGTCCCTGAGGTGCACGAGAGCCCAGGTTAGGGACCACTGTCTCCATAGAAATAGCAGGTGCCCACCCCCCTGTCCCTTCAACATGGCTTGCCTCGGTGTGGGCCAGTCACCCGGGCTATTTCTCCAAAGAGAATATCTAGAAAGTGTGTCTGTGTGAGAAAGAGAGGGAGGAAGGGGTTGGGAGTGGAGCGGGGAGAGGGCAGGGCTTCCACCCTTTCCATCTGAAGAAACGGGTGGTGGCCCACCTGGACGTGCTTTGCTTTATGCTAACAGTGAGGTCATGTCCACAGGCAGCAGCCCGGTTGCCTCCTGGCCGAGGCTGCTGGATTGGACCTGTGCACGTCTGTGGCCACACACTAGCCCATGAATGGATCAACCACACGTCCTCATCTTCGGCAAGTTCGGAATAGCTGAGCTGAGTCGCCACGGGCAGCTCAATTTTCTGGATGAGTGTGGGGCTTGGGGTCTGGCGGACACTCTGCCTGGTTCTTGACCCCAGCCCTGCGCGCTGCTGGCTGGCCCATCCACCCGACGGGGCATGCTGAGCCCGCCTTGACCTCTCCTCGCTCCCCTCCAGGGCTGTGCCCCACCACCCCCCAGGCTTGCCAGCACCCCTTGAGCCTGATAATGACCTTGCCCTGGGTTCCCTGGCTCTGTGGGTAATTGCTTCCTTCTCTGCTCCCGCTGGGCCGGCCTTTGCGCTGGGCTCCGCCACGGAGAAGGCTTATTGATTGTGAAGAATGCAGTTATGCCCCATTAATGAACCTCAAACAAGTGTTCTTGTCAGCGGGCTGTGCAGTGAGGAAGGGAAAGGTCAGCCCGGGCTCCTGAACTTGAACTTCCTCCCGTGGGATTTCTGCCTGCAGGTGAGCCCCTTCAGAAGGGACTGGTGCTCTGAAAGTCCCCCAAGTCCCCCCCCCCCCCAACTGGCCAGGGTCTGGCAGGCTGGCCAAGGCCACGCCTGCTGAGGAGGGCTGGGTCCCACCACTGGCCCTCCCTAGCCTTCTTTGTCGAGTTCGCTCCTACCAGATGGGATGCCAGTACCCGTGTGGGTCCTTGGGGAGCTGCTGTAAAGGCAGGGCCCCAGAATGCTGAATTTCTGCTGTCGACCAGTCTGTAGCAGTCTACATTTATGGGTTTCTGGGGGATGGGCCCAGTGTGTGATGGCGGGTGTCTCAGCTCTGCATTACCATGGCTCCAGTGATCCCCAAAGTGGTCTCCAGTGCCCTGAACTCTTAGAAGAACAAAGTTTTGTCATCCCTTCAAACACCTCAAGGATGAAGGCGTAGACATGAAAAACGCTTAGAGCCTGATGTTCTGATGTACAGACACGTGGCTTGCAAGGCCCTGCACAAAAGTCTCTTCCTCTGAGAACCATTCCCTGACCTCTCCAGGCCCAGCGGAATCAGGCTGTCACTCCTGGAGCCGCACTATTACAGCTCATGGGGCTTGTTGAGTGCCCCTCCGTGTGTCTTCCTTGACAACAAGAGCCACGAGGGAAGGATCAAGTGTAATATATGCCGAGGGTCCCATACACTCCTGATGGAGACCATAAATGTTTGACCCATGGATTGATGAATAAGTTAATAAAATGTCTATACTTCACCTCCACTATTGCTCCCAGGGTGAGCTGTCAGTTTTATGTTTTGAATGGATGGCTTCCTTAGGGGGCATTTTTAAATATTTAAAATTCTTAACCTTTTTCATGCTGTGACACACGTGATAGATGATACTCAAATGTGTGGCGCACCCCAGTCCAGTTCTGAGCAGGTCAACGGTGGTGCCACTCCACTCATTCCTACCTGGAATGCACCTGCACTTGAGAGCAGGCGAGAGAGGCTAATGCTGCCACAGGAATAACCTTGAGGCTCTTCCAATTTAAAATGAGAGGAAATCACCACCTAACATCATTTTACTGCTCTTGCTAATGAAATAGAAACTATGACTGTTCAGGTCACACTCTTCATGGTGACACCAGGGAGTTCTGCTCTATGAGTGTAGTGGTTGATTGCTCCTGGGAACCAAGAGATCCTTCTCCCTTTCTCTAGATGTGGCCATAAGCAAAAACCCGAATACTTGGATGGAGGCAGCAGACACTGGGAGTCTGCAGTGGGGCCACTGACCATTATTAGCATTGCAAGGTATTTGGAGGCAGGAATGGGATGGGAGGACGAAATGGGAGGACGGGGTTGGGGGAGGATGGGTAGATGAAGAAGTTCTAGGAGCTACAAGCCAGCATAGGTGTGCCAGAATGATCTAGGCTGTTCAACCAACAGAGTTGGTGAAGCCTCCAGGATCCACATGCTTCCCACCTGCTCTACAGAGGGGACCAGCCAGGGTAAACCCTGTTTCTTAGCTGTGATGGGACAGAAGGCCCTCCCCAGATGTGTGTAGGGTGCCGTCTACCGCAGTGAGTCACTGAGCCTGAGTCCTAGGTGGGCTGTCTGCAGGCTCAGGCAGTGACATCACAAGTGGGTGAGCCCTGGCCATAAGACGTTGGCTTCTACCGTCATTCTTCTAGACTGCAGGCTGCCAGTGCCCTTGGTAGGCTGAGGTGGGAGACGGGGCTCCCTGTGGACCACGAGTGAGTTCTGTGCGTCTAGGCTTCACCTTCCAGCCAGCAGACAAGCTCGGAGGCCAGGCTCCTCGGGCAGTGACGTGGAATCGATCCATCCATCACCAAGTGGAGAGGCACTCCAGACTTGATCTCCAGACCTGTTCACACCGTCTCCTAATCCCTCCGCCTCTGTACCTCGTCCCAGAATGAAGGGAGAAAGGGTTTGGGTGGGATCTCAAGCTAGCGAAAGATGACTCTCTCGAGAGTGGCAGTGGTTGCTAAGAAACTGGCGGGAAAAGAAATGGAAACCATCGAGCCACTCCTAAAAATAACCCAACGGACCAGGCTTCCTCATGACCCGTGGCAGCTGCGTGGCACAGATTTCAGTTAGCACCAAGCAGCAGGAAGGCCATTAGCCCCGCGCATGCATCACTCTCGCCCCTGCCTCACGAACTGTGTTCTGGGGAGTGTCCTCTCTGCAGATGTCTCGGCAGTGCCCCCAGCCCCCCACACCCCCGCTTCCTTGCTCCCTGCCTGAGGTCCCAGCTCAGCGACGCCGCACCAGTGCCCGGATCACCTAGCCCAGCTGCTGCCTCTTTCCTCCCTTTCTTTGCTGAAGACCACACAGGAGGGCTTGTTTCTGGCAGCTCTATTGTCAGAAGAATGAGCCACCATCTACGTGGAGGGAGGTGAGAGCCTCTCGTCGTGACTCAGACATAATCCGGTACAAGGACAAGAGAGCTCTCTGTTGGCCGACATCGATGCCCACCTCACGCATCAGCAGGGAGGGGTGGGGAAGATCTCAAAGAACAAAGGGGAGAGGAAGAACAAAATGCAATCCCTTTGAGCAGAACCATGTTACTGAGATGGCCAGGACTCCACGGCCTCTTAGTTATTCCCTTTTTACAAGGGCAGGCAATTTTCAAGTATGAACACAGAGACTGTCTCTTTGCCACAGGTGAAATGATCCTGTTGAGTTTGTCTCCAGTTACTCAGTCAAGAACAATTTTTGGCATCTTTTACTCTTAAAAAAGGCACCAAATCTGAGCTTCCATCCAGGTTTCCTGTTTTAAAGCTACATGGTAAAATCAGGACTGCCATGTGGAGTTGTGCAGGTTGTTCACTGCACAAAGGTGCTTGGCTGGACAACCAGTCCATCACTCAACAAACCATGCACCCTGGCCTGGGGTTCCTCCAGTAGGAAAGGGCACTTTCCTCAATTCACACAGAGGCACCATATAGGTTGCCCTAATAGTAGAGAAGTGATGTGGGAGTCAGCTGAGTTTGGGGATCAACTCTCCTCTTGGCCACTGAAGTCATCTTGGGCTGATTACTTAGCCATTCTGAATGTATATTTCTTCACTTTCATGGGCAGAAAATGAGGTTATAATCCTGTCCTCTTATATCCCAGGGCTACTGGCATGAATAAATAAATAAAGCTTTGGCTGATTGCCTAGCTCAGGTGCTTGGTATGTGGTGCTGATTGGCCCGGACAAACCACTGATGTTCTTCACCAGGAATTAGCTTTGCATGAAGATGGGCTCCCCAGCTTACAGGTGGCCCTCCAGTCACGGGACGCTGCGTGAGACAATGACTAGGTCTATAGGTCTATAGGTCTATGGGGCTGAGGACTAGGTCTATAGGGCTATGGTGGCTGAGAAGGCACTGCGGGGCACACCCAGGGCATCAAGAGCTCGTCTTGGGGAGCTCAGGGACTGGGGCAGAGGGAAGCGTCAGAGTGACAGCGACATCCTCGCCGGACGTGGGGGGACTTGCCGATGGACAGGGGCAGATAGGCAGGGGGCTCCAGACTTTCTGTGCAAGATGTTATTCAGTCCCTCGAAGGTTTGTTTGTTTTGTTTTGGTGGGGATTGGAGCAGGGGCTGTATTTCCTTCCTGGGCCTGGAGGCATTTCAGACATGGAAAGATCTGGGGCCCTCCGTGCAGGGAAGCAGAGCCCAGTGGGACCTCCAGCCAGGGGTCTTGTTTCAGCTGACAGTACCACTGGGCTCACGGGGGTGTGGGCATTGCAATCGCAGGATCGGGCTTTGTGAACGACCCGTCTGTAAGCACCGGCCCATTTTGGAGGGGATGGGACCCCTAATCAGGGCCAGTGGCTTGCTGCAGCAAGGGGCCCTGCCTTGGCTCCCAGGCCCAGCACTCACCTTTCTACCCAGTTCTTGTAGCTGGGGATGTCCTTGGCGTAGAGCAGCTTGTTGGAGGGGGAGTCCTTGCCCAGCCGGTGCTCTGATGTGGAGCAGGAGTCCATGAAGGTCTGGGCCACCACGGACAGGCAGGCGTCCGTGATGCTGTTCTTATGGATGTCAAACACAAACTGGGGGTTCTTGATCATGTTGACCCAAAACCGCAGGGGCAGGCTGTGTGGAGGGAAGAGGCAGACGGTCAGAGAACACAGGGCAGGAGACTGTGGCGTAGCCCGGAGAGTTCTCTGGAAAAAGAGAAAAGGTTGGGAACCAACTGTTCTTAAGCAAAGCCTCTGCCACTAACTTACCTGCTAGGAAACCGAGGATCAGCCAGGCTGGATAATCCACCCACAGCTAAAATGTTGATGGGCCCTGGAGAGGGCTTGGTGCCCGGCCTGCACTGCGGGCCTACAACCCTCCCTGGTAGCCCAGGGCTTGGGACTCAGAGGTAGCCAGGACAGAGTTTCTGACTCTGTTCCACTGTCCGCCCCCTGTGCTGGATGCAAGGCATCTCCAGTTGGCAAACTTTAAAGCATAACCTGGAATATAGGCTTTGTGTCTTATTCTCTGCCATCCACTGTATGACTTGGAAGAAGGCACATCCTGCCTGCCTGCCTGGGAGCATCAGCTTGATCCTACACGGTGAAGGCCCTGGGGCTGAGCACTTTAAGTATAGCTAACTGATTTCTCCTCTGTGAGCTGGCATGCTAGAAACCCACGTTCACAGCCTTCAGCTGCTCCCTCGTGTTCCCTCCTTCCCCTCCCTCCTTCTTGCACTTAGCACCTACTGCATACCAGGAGCTAGCTAGCACCTGGGGATACGGTGTGAATAAGACACATCCTCTGCCTTCAAGAAGCCTGCATTCTGGTGGGTTCGTGGGGGTGTCAGACAAGCCATCGAGTATGTGCTCTGAGAACTGTCAGTGCTAGAACCCAGGGACATACGGGGTCTGATGTGGGGCACAGGGAGGTGTTGTCCAGTCTACTCAGAAGCATCCAGAAAGTCTGCACAGATGGAAAGGCACTTGATGGTCTGAGTTTTAAAGATGCACAGGTGTTCCTTAGCTGGAGGAAGCCTGGAGGCAGTGGGAGAGGAATCAGCTAGACCAAGACAAAGAGGGGAAAACCGTGCAGTGTGGTCTGATAACTGCAAGTCACTGTCTGTGTGGCCAGAAAGGGTCCTGGGGCGTCGGGAGAAAGTGCCCACCTGCTGCCTTCGGCCACGCTCGGCTGGCTCTCCCATCCCGTGGCTTCCATCCAGCCCACTGGGACGCAGAATAGGAAGCGGGGCGGCACCAAGCAAGGGAGGGCCTCTCTCCCTCCCTCTGCCCCTGTCTGCTCACCTCCTGCCCTTTGCCCTGAGTTTTAGTGTTTGGGTTGCTGTCCTCACGGCTGCGAGTAGTTACAGTGCTCCTATGTGTTTGGCTTGCCTCTTGGAGCTTAAACTCTTGGAACTACTTCCTTCAGTAAGGCGAGCACGCTATTCCTCTCTGTCGTATCTTCCAGCAGCCAGTACCTCATACGACAAATGCTAAGATACAGAAAGACCGCCTATTCAAGACTGCCAGTCAATCAACAAGTGTTCCCTTCCCACAAAGAGTGCGGTGCGGGGCTCGGGCAGGCAGCACTGACCATGTTCAGTGGCGCTCGTCGCATCCTGGGAAATAGGGAATAGGAAATAAAGGGATGGCACAGAAAAATTGCGACACGCTGTGAAGGTCAGGGTCCTTGTAGGTGCCCGGGAGACCACGACAGCTAGGATCAGAGCTCTGGATCAAGGACCCCCACACCCATCCGCACCTTCCTGTTTCTGGAAGTGCCACCCAGAAGAGGGACGCCGCTGTCCCTATCTGCCTCGTCGTTCCTCCCAACACTCCCCCTGCGTCGGCCAGTTGTGCTGACCGGCTGATCAAACAGGGACGCCAGGGCATCACACCGAGGCTCCTGCCTAGTGAAATATTAGCATATTATTAACATTAGGGGTGGCACTAATCTCTGGTTGATTGCAGCCACTCAGGCTAAATGAGCAGGAGGTTTATTTCAAAGAGAAAAGGTAGGGGGATTGTCGAGGAAGGGGGGTGGGGGTGGGGGGGACAAGGTGAGTTACAGCTTTGGCCAGGAAAACAGAAGTCATCTTTTTTCTCTCAGGGACAAGGAACTCTAAGTCAGCACGCAGATCTCACAATTCCCAGGCGAACTGCTTCTTGCCTGGGCAGCGAGCAGGGTCAGGGGGCGTGTGTCCTTTGGAGCAAGACCCGGAGCCTGCTGCTGACTCTGGTACTGGCCTGGAGTTCCTGGTGAGGACAGCAGGGTACTGGGGAGAGCTGGTGTGAAGGGAAGGCCGGCCCCACGCCAAGGGCATCATGGCATCATCCTTGGAGGTGGCCCTCCTCCTGCAGGAGGTATGGGCTGAAAGCTAACGGTTTAGACACCATCTCTAACTTGGGGTCTGCTTGTAATGGGCTAGGAGGGCAGGTGGGGGTGTTTTGGAAAGACCCCTCTCCCCAGCCAGGACCAAGAGCCAGGCCGGGCAGATCATGTCTTGTGTCATGAAAGCTGCTGACATTCAGATGAGGTGGTCATTAAGGGAGGCTCGCTGCCAGAGAGAAGCAGATTGGGTGGCCCTCCGAACAGCTCCGAAGAGTCGTGCTCAAAGGATGGGCAGAGCTCAGTGCAATCTGAGCCAGAGGCAGGCACGGGGACACACCAGGCCTGGCAGGCCTCCCACAGGGAAGAGGCTCCACCCAGTGCTCTCACACTAAATGAGGAATCCAGATTCTAAGAGTCTTATTTCGAAAAGGTTGCAAGAACTCCACAGTGGAAGATCATCTCTCACCCGAAGTTAATGTGGGAGTAAACCCAACTCTTTAGTGCGATGCTCCAAACTTCTGTTCTGCCGGCTTTTCCAATTTCGGCAGAGACAGCACTAATCCTCAGGTGAAAGAGAGGAGAAGCCAAAGCAGATGACATGAGATGAGGTTTTAGTGCCACTTCTGACTTCTGTCATCTGTGTTCGGTCTGGGGCTGCAGCTGGCTGTCGGGATGGCTGGCTGCACCCCTAGTGCCGGGCCCGTCCCAGCAGTCGGCAGCTGCTGGGCAGCAGGTTTGTGCTGCCTTGGAAGAATATTCTGGGGAAG
Organism: Neomonachus schauinslandi; assembly: GCF_002201575.2. Classification (NCBI taxonomy): domain Eukaryota; kingdom Metazoa; phylum Chordata; class Mammalia; order Carnivora; family Phocidae; genus Neomonachus; species Neomonachus schauinslandi. The sequence goes on from NC_058414.1 coordinate 85,410,748, forward strand.
AACAACCTGGGACGGGGCTGTTTAAAAGCTACAGGGAGGTGAGTCTGGAAAGGATGGGACTAAATATAAGCCGGCCTTGCCCGAGGGAGAGCCCTCAAGCAGAGACCACCTTGGCCCTGTATCGTCATCCATATGGAGCCATGGCTTTGTGCAAGGTTCCGCACCAAGTGCCGAATGCTGCTGTCTGACTTTGCAGTTGCAGACGGAAACCCAGAGCATACACACGCCAAGGGAAAGGGGCATATGTGGTACCGGAGAGAGGGACCACAGTGGAGACACCTAGAGTGTCAGGACAGAATCCTGCTGTCTTGTGGTCTCAAAGACAGACGAAGCAGATTTGAGAAGGTTTTTTCCCCAAGGGAGTTTGGAAGAGGAGTTTGGGGGAAGAGAAGGAAGACCGTTGCTTTTCGAATAGAACAGAAATACCTTTTGTTCACCTAGATGACTTAGGTCAAAACTGTGCTCGAGAGTCACTGTTAGGTGCTGCCTTCTAGGATCGGCTGCCCACATGCATCTTCTCCCATCGCACTGGCCTCCCTGCCCCACCAGCTCCCTGCCTGTCTGTCGCCCACTGAGGCCAGGGGCCGGCCCGATGGCGTCTGCACGCTCAGCGTCCGAGAAGTGAGAGAGGAGGCGAGCACGGGGATGGGAGAGGGTGCGGAGGCCGGGAGCCCGCTCCTGCTCCGAGGGCCTGCCTGCGGGGGCAGGGGGGCCCCGGCCACACTCACCAGTTGCTCTTCCAGGTGTGGCGGACGTGGGGGTCGTGAATGCCGTGCTTGTCCGCCTGCTCGTCCAGGAAGTCGAACATGTACTTGATGGCCAGGGGCAGGGCGGAGCCCCGGTGAGCCGTGCTGAAGATGGTCTCGAAGAGGTCGTCCACAAACTTCTGCAGGGTGCCCTGCGGGCGGAGGGGCGCCTGTTCAGACACAGCCCTGCCCAGGGAGCTCTGAGGCCAGGTTTTAAGATCTGCCTGGCGGCCCAGGAGAGGGGACGGGAGGATGGCGTGCAGCCTGGCCCACCGGGGTGAAACCCGGTGAGTGCTCGCATCACATCCCCCCCGGGCTTCATCTGTCTCCAACTGCTTTAAATCCCCCCTGCCGGTGCAAAATAGACAGAATGCTGATGACTGGACCTAAGGAAGCCTTCGACTGCCAATAACACGGGTGGGTTTAACGCCCTTTGGTGGTGTTATTTTCGCCCCTTTCACAAATGCTCAGGAACAACTCAGTCGGTCAGAGCAGACAAACGCAATCTGCTGGTTCTGTTGGGGCATTCTTCACCTCGGCCAGTGAACACTTCCTCGCTTGGCTCTGCCGAGAGCAGGGCGCAGGCCAGCCTCACGACTGAAAGGCTAACGGCAGGCACACAGTGTCCCCAGAAGCAGGACTGGAACAGTGCCTGGAAGGTCACCGATGGAGCCCCCGTGTCCCTCCCTGGGGAAGGTGTATGACACCCACGAGGAGTCATTGTCTGGCAGAAGGGCATGAACAGATGTGACCAGTGTCCCTATATGTGGGAACGGGCGCAGAGAAGGATGGAAACCAAGCTTCAGACTGCATGCCAACAGTGGGGCACGGGTGGGGTCTGCCTGGGGCACTGGTGGCAGTTCCAGTCATCTGCAGGGTTGAGGGGGATTCTGCGGTTCTGCGCGGGGGACGAGTCCTGGGGCCGAGTGCATAGCAGAGGGGTCCTGGCACAAACGCTAGCTACCTGCCGTCTCTGAGATTTTGGTGACGTGACGGGGTTCCTTCCCAGGCCCCACACGTGCCCTGAGCCCTGTGTGAAGTCCCCTACCTTCGTGGCCAGGAGACGTGTCAGATAGATCTCAGACACCATCTTGCTCCCCCGGTCGCCCTCCTTCTGGTCCCCGTGCTCGTGGTTCTTGACCAGATGCCACATCTTGACTCCGCTCTCCAGGTCGGGGGTGATCATGGGTGTGCGCGAGCGGAGGCTGTCGGGGCTGCCCGTGTACCGGATCATGTTTTCTGCCAACGCAATGACCCCGCGCGCGTGAGGCCGTTACGTTCCCCCCCTGCTGCCCCCCTTCCAGCCATGGCCAGTGCTGTCTGATCCTTCCTGCCATGTGCTGGTGCCTTGCAAGCAACCATTCCCTGGAACTGGGATGCTTTGCCCGCCACCTCCAGGAAGCTCTCCAAGGCTGCTTCAACCAGAGATTCCTCGCCCTCCTGTACTTGCATCTCTCCAGCCCTTAATTATTCGATTTCTAAAAATAGAAGCCTGTCCCTTGTTAAATTGTTCCTTGTCCCCAGAAGCAGGACTGGAATAGTGCCTGGAAGTATCTGAGGTGACGTCTCAGGATGTGTTCTGTGTGGCCAGCTAAGGAGGAACGGAAGAGCAGGCAGCCTGCTCCCTTCGTGACTGTTGACCAGCTGAGTAATCGTCCCGTCACCTGCTTCCCTGCATCCTCCATCTGGCCAGGGTCAGTCCTTCTCACCTGCTTGCTGACATGTGGGGTGTGGCAGAATGGGTGTGGTGCAGAAAAGATGAAGGTCCTACTGTGTGCAGGCTCTGCTGTGTTTTCTTCTACTTATTTTTACCCTGAGCCTGTGAAATCAGTAACCTTTTCATTCCCTGTTTTGCTGGGAAGACCAGGTCTTAGAGCAGTCAGGCAGCTGGCCCCAGAGCTCACAGGTGGAGGCAGAATGGGGCTTCACTGGGGGCTCCCAGCCGGCTTCCAGCACCTTCTCCCCCACCCACGGCAGAGCCAGAGACCTGGGTCTGCACCTTCCCTCAACGGCCTCCGAAGTGTGACCTTTACACGTCTCTTAGCTTCTGTGCATCTGAGTTATAATTTGCTAATCTGCATAATAGGGGGAAATAATAATTATTTAATTCACTGATTGTTACGAACATGACGTGCGATAATGAATATCACAAAAGTGAAAGCGTCGTGTAGACTGTAAGGTGCTCATGAAGGTTAGATTTTCTTCTTATTTTCATGGGTGAAGGTCCTGTTCCTGCACCCGAGTTCCAGAATGGGGAGACTCCTCCCCGCTCAGGCCCTCCGCAGCGACGGTCAGCCTGCCTGCCTCCTGTCCAGGGCTCCCATGCCTTTCAGCGGTGCTGCCGTTGTGACCGTCACCATGGACAAGCTCGGGCGTCCTCTCCTCCCCGGGATGATTTGGAGAACTCACCGTATTTACTCGCTGAGGTCCTGGAGACTGTGGAGTTGTTCACTGCATTGTAGGCTGTCACCTGCTTGGACACTAAAGCCACCACAGAACCATCTGGCACCTGCAGGGAAAAGGCTTCTAAGAGCCTGGGCACAGAAACTCTGCCACCTCAGGAAATAAGGACAATCACTTGGACCTCAGGGGCAATCACAGAGGACCGGGGGACTTTGGAGGCTGTCGGCTTGGCTTTGACGAAACAAGACAGACCTGAACACTGAGTAGTAGCCTACGCTGAGGCTCCCTCTTGGAGCAGCTCTGGCAAGAGCTTCTCACCAGCACCCTCCTTCCCCACGCTTCCCTGGCAGGGCACCTGGCCTCACACCCCAGGGATCATCCAAGAAAGGGCCTTTTCTTGGGGACTTGTCCACACCCTGCTGGAAGCACCCATGTTGGGATCCTATCTCTGAAAAGGTTAAGGTCTCCTGTCTGGGGGACATCAAGTTTCCCTGGGTCACTAAGGGATCAGAAGTGCTGGCGGACAGGGGGATGTACAGCTTGGTGTCCAGCCTCTGGGGGAGCCTGTTATTCAAGGCCCGAGGCTTGGAGGGAACTGCGGGTTAGTGAGCCCCACCCCTCCGGCGCAGTCACCCCACCTGGTAATGGGCCAGGGTGTTCAGTCTCTTCCAGTCATTCTCAATTTTGGTGGTGATGTCTTCATCCTGCAGGATCATCCTCGCCCCGCTTCCTTGTCGCCACTCTGCAGGGAGAGCAGTTGCATCTCAGAGAGGCCCTTGGGCCCCTCTTGCAGGGATCCCGAGGGCCCCAGGCTGGGCGGCTACACGGTACCATCTGGAGCGTGCATCCATGGACAGACAGGTGCAGGCAGATGCTCCCTGAGGAGCAGGGAGAGGCTCTCAGTGCAGAGGGGTCCTGAATTCCTGCTCTGGCCCTCATCCCAACTAACTATGGGACAAAAGCGGGATAACATCACCTGTCCTCCCCTGCCCACCTGTCCCCGTGAGTGGCCACATTGGTGAGTAGATGCTTAGTGAATACTGGCTGAATGGATAGGGCAGGCCAAAGCAGCAGCATCACCACCACAGGCTCCATCCTGTCCTCCCCTGCCCACCTGTCCCCGTGAGTGGGACCTGCACCCAAAAGCCGGCAGGTCGGTCACCCTTGGCAGGGAGGCTGGGTGAACATGTGTGCAGAGGTCAGCAAAACCTGTTCTCATGCCCAGGATCAGCCCATCCCCACGGAGCTGATGTGGATAGCGGCATCTTGCTGATCTATCCAACACCTAATTACTTGATGCTACAGGTATGTACTTCTAGCCGTACGTTCTCCTCAAGGGCCCAGACGCCCACAATGCACAGGCTCTCTGCTGGATCCCACGTGGGGACACAGGAGACTGTTTCTCATCAACCACATTGCCGTCACCCCCCGTGGTACAAATCACATGGAGATGAAGACGCGCACACTCCGGTCTTCAGATACACGCACATGGAGCCCCAGGTGCACGCCAGGCACACACCCGCGCTCCAGTGCATGTGCACGTGCACACCCACACACGCACATATGTTCACATGCGCACACCAGAAAAGAAAAACAGCCTTTTAAATTCAAATGCATTCCCATGTGTTGCAGCCAGAAAGCCCCGAACCCAGCCTCCAGGCAATCGGTGCAGACATCGCTGCTTCTGAGCTGTGCGGGAGCCCCAGGATTCACAGAGTGCAGTGGGGTGCCGGCCCGAGTCAGCCGACATCCTCGCCTCGCCCCGCCGTGTACGGTTCCTATGGCTGAGCTGTGGGCCCGCCACGGGACACCTCTGCAGCACGGAGGGCCCCGAAGCCTCCCTGCCTTGCGCCCGTGGCAGGTCCAAGTGCTACTGATGGGGACCAGGCCCAGGAAGGGAGCTGCCTGCCCTGAGCAGCAGCAGACATGCTCGCAACACCCCAGTCCCTGCTCCATTCCCGCGCTTGCCTGCTTTCTGGTCCGAAGCTTCCCGCGGTGCCGGGCCGTCCCAGGAATGAAAACACACGGATACCACGCGTGTTCACGGCAGCAAAGGGGCCTCACTAGGTGCGTGGGGACTGCCGGTCATTCAGTCCCGCGGACGGCACGGCTGAAGTCGATCGCGCTGCTTAGGGCCCGGGGGCAGGTCGGGTAGGACACTAAGGGCGGCACAGAGGCGGCAGGGTTGGGTTTGTTGGGTCTTTTGCTTTTGTTTTTCATTTTCTGTAGGTATGTAGGGATGCAGGGCTTTGTGAGTGGCAGGGCCAAAGTCGTGGCACATCTGTCAGCTGATACGCGGTAAGTCCGACTCCTGGAGGCCAGCCTGGAGCCAAGGAATAGGGCAGCGGCGCGCTTTAGCCCGGTCCCACGGCAGGCCCTAGAAGATGAAGCCTCTTGGGTCTCCCCTGCTTGCCGGTGAAGCACCAGGGCCGTTAAGTCAGAGGCTGCGTGGTGGGGGCGGTACAGAGACAGCGTGGGTGCACAGCAGGCCGTGCTCTGCACTCCCCACATGGGGGCTGGAGGAGAAGCAGGGAAGAGCTCTGGGTGTTACGTCCACGGGCTGGGCCCGAGGGAGAAGGAAGTCTCCTCCACTGAAGTGGCTGTGGGCTTGTCAGGACTGGTTGGGGACCAGCTTTCTGGTTTAGCAGCCGCCCTGGTCCGCTTGCTGTTGGGAGTTGTAGCACAACTCAGTGGGACCTGAACAAGCCACATCGCCGGGTGGACTGAGCAGTGACAGCGGGTGACTGATTCTGGACCCCGATGTAAGGCTGCCCTGTTGCACAACTCCCCTGAAATTGTGCAGTGCGCAGCCTGTGTGGCTGTCCTCGGCAGCCTTGGTTCTGAGTCATGTCTGATAATTATGTAAGCAAGTGAAAAATCAGTCTCTCTGTCCCCAACTGAAAAAAGTAGGGCAGAGTATGGCCATGCTTCCCCCAGGGCAGTCAAGGAATGATGGCTTGTCCTTGAGAGTACAAAAATTTGATGCTGCTAGATGCCTACTGCAGGGCTGGTCCAGCACCAGGGACATAGTAAGTACCTGAGTATTTATTAAAGGAATAATGAATAAGTGAAGGAGGGAAGGAAGGAAGGAGAATGAGTGAGTGAGTGATGGTGGCCTATTTTCCAGGCAGTCTGCCTGTATGTTGGTGTTCACAGTGGGCAGGCACAGAGTTGCAGGTGGAGGTAAACAGTGAACTATCCTGTTAGCAACCCAGGTCAAAGGTTGTTCTGAACTCCTCAGACACACAACCAGGCACAGCCAGTGCCAGAAGGAAGGTTGTCTTAAATTACCATCACTCATCCTTCTAATTTCATGACCAGGAAATGAAAGAAACAGGTTGGGAAGACAGATGCAGAGGTCCGCACCGCCAGGCCACTGCTCCTTCTGATAAGCAGCTTAGTTCTCTTCCCCGGGGCACTTACTGGGCTCCCTCTCTGGGCAGGACACTGGACAAGGTCATCTGGAGACAGTGACATAGAGGAACTCCCACGCTCTAGGTGTTCCCCGGACATGGACACGGCTCGGGGCACTGTCTGTGTGTCAGCCACATGTCGGGATGTGGGGGAGGGTGTGAGGTGGCAGGCCTGGAGCCCTGAGCCCTAGCGGGTCCCTGCTTCCCCTCAGCTGCCTGCTTTCAGCTCTAGGAGCCCAAGAAGGCCGCCGGCAGTGTCCCTCGGGCCCCAGGAGTTTCCTTTCCATAAATCGAGTTGCACTGTTGGTGCGGACTGATGTGCAGTGAGCTCTGCAGTGGGCAGCAGGGTGCTCCGGGGCAGGCAGGAAACATGCTCTTCGCTGATGCCAATGTGTGCTCACCTTTTCAGGGGCTATGAGAAGAGACCTCTGGTGGGGTTCCAGCAGGCGGGGGGGGGGGGGGGGATAGCAACTATGGTCTTTTAGCTATTATCCCCCAAAGTTAGGAGTATTCCCCCAGGTACCAAGATGAGGATAATGAGCTGGAGTCAAGGAGGAGAACCCTTGGCCCTGCTTTAAGAGCTCTTGAGCCTGTTACCCTTATTGCCACAGAAACACTGGCTTGCCCTAAAATATGAGAAAGGTAAACAAGTGACATTCTCAGTCCTGACGGATGGAAAGCCAGAGAGGTGGGGGCCAGCTGTTGGCAGCCCCATCCCTGGGGCCCGCAGGAAAGAAGCAAGGCCATGGGGCACTTGCTGAGCTGAGCCAGGATGGAGGGGGGCGTGCGGAGTGCAGCAGGAAGGCATGGGATTCCCTGGCACCTGATAATTGGACTGGGCTAACATGGAGACTCATCCCCGAAACTCCCTCTTCTCTGCCAGGGCCCTCAGTTTGACCTGTTGGCCTGAACACACTTCCACTTCCGAGTTACACTTTCCTTCCTTTCCTGAAACCCCTCATCCAGACCAGCCATGGGCTCTGTTCTCCCCAGACTCATCATGGCATGTCTCAAGAAAACCAAAATAGTGGACATGGGCTCAGCTCTCCGGGGTGCTCTTGCTCTGCTTTGTGACCTTGTCTTGCCATGAGCATGAGCCCGGGAGCTCTGCTGAGTCATGCCAGGGCCAGGAAGGGACAAGGTCGAGGGCCAAAGCGTCTGGCTTCTCCCTGTCTCGGGAGCCGTCCATCCTTAACACGGCATCTCTGGTTCTGGCAATCTCATCCCTGCCTGGCAGTGAGGAACCCAGAGCAGGCTGGACTGGTTGAAGGTCACCTTCAGATCTGAAGGACAGTGGCCTGGCGCGCTTGGCGGTCTGTGTGGCTGTTCGGTCAGCCCAGGAGGCCCCCCGAGCAAGGGCGTATCTCATTTTGTGCTCCGTGTACTGTTGCATATTCAACATATGCTTAGTTTTAATGACAGTAACGAAAATCAATAGAACCCAGCCTCCCAATCCCAAGTTCAGCACCCTTCACCAGACAGGCTCCTTCTGTCTTGCCTATAAAAACAGCACTAAAAATATCTTTTGTGGGGCGCCTGGGTGGCTCAGTCATTGAGCGTCTGCCTTCGGCTCAGGTCATGATCCTAGGGTCCTGGGATCGAGCCCCGCATCGGGCTCCCTGCTCCGCGGGAAGTCTGCTTCTCCCTCTCCCACTCCCCCTGCTTGTGTTCCCTCTCTCGCTGTGTCTCTCTCTGTCAAATAAATAAAGTCTTAAAAAAAATAATAATAATAAATAAAAAATAAATAAAAATATCTTTTGTGTCCCCACCTTGCTATGTATGTATGAGGTGACCCCGTTAGAACAGCTGAGGGGTGAGGAGACAGCCAGGCCAAGGCCAGCGTCCTCCAGGTGAATGCCCAGCCTCCAGACAGCTTTGCCTGCCCCTGGGGCACAGAGAGAGACTGGAAACTACCTCCAGGCACCAATGATGGGGGACGCTGAGCTCAGGGACGGCCCCAGAGAATCCTGAGACAAGGCGCGCTCTGGACCAGGACATATGGGAAGAGGCATCTCCTGCGGCCACCGTGCGGAAAATCCAGATCCAGAAAATCTCAGAGCCCCATTACACACTCATTCCAACACCATCTGCCCAGCACCGATGGCGCACCAGGCCCTGGGCGGGTAGCGCATGGCACCTAATAAAACCAAAGCCCTGGTTCCTGAAGGGCTCCCTGGGTGGAGGGCTGGGAGGGAGCATGACAAATCACGGGCCCAGGATTGGGGCTGGGTAGAGGGGAGAGTGAGCAGCGTCTGGGGAGTGGGGCAGGGATGGCTGTGGGGCTGAGGGCTGAGGGGCAAGCGGGGCGGGTGCTCTGGTCCAAAGGGGCCACTTACGTGATGCTTTAGGGGGCCCCATGAAAGGAGAGGCCGGAGAGGCATGTGCAAGTCAGGAGTGGGTTAAGAAAGCTCTGGCAAGCCAGGCTAAGGCATCGGGGGTGAGCTGCAGGCCAGGGAGATGGGGTGGTTGAGAAGGGGGAGCTCTTGAGGGACATGGAGGTAGGGATGGCTGCCCTTGGCCAAGGCAGAGGGAACTGGGGTGTAGATGTAGGGGTGTTCAGGAGGTAGACCACACAGTGCTTGGAAATTCTCTGGGAAGAGGGGATGGGAGCACCATGACATGTCCCCCAAGTTTTGAGAAGGTGGCTGAGGGATTAGCTGGAAGCCGGGGCATAGAGGATGGGGGGCTTCATCTGCAGGACAGCCCTGGAAGGAGGCCCGGGCCCCAAGCACATCCCTGGCCTGTCTCCTGAAGGGTCCCCTACTTCCCAGCAGGTGCTATGCCGAGAGGCTTCCCCTCCCTGGAGCACGAACCTGCACCAGCTCTGGCCCTTGTGGTGTGAGATGCAGGCAAGGACACATGTATGCACACGCACAGTCACACACTCATAGATGTATGCACACACATATTCACGCGTGCACTTCATTTTACCTTAAGGTGGGGACTCAAGGTTTGCAAACCCCGCCCCCCCTTTCCATTCTTTCTATCAGCACATCTCATCAGACCCATCACAGAAGCTTTGGGAAGGGCTGACCTGGACAGGCAAGGGAGGAGGGATATGCTCACCAGACTGCGCGGTCCTGCTGAGCCAACCCTCCTGATCCACGAGGGACCGTCCCAGCGGATACCTGTACTTCCGCCCGGGGCCACCTTGCCCCCCCACCGGGGCACTGCGGGCAGGCTCTCACCAGGGGCACACACCAACCCTGCCCAGGGCCTGCTCTACCCCACAAGGACAAGATCCTGAGCAGAGGGCTGGAGGAGGAGACATGAGGACTGCTGGACACCTGTCGACAGGTGGGAACATGCATCAGAGCAGAACGGGGAAGGGCCGTGACAGGATCAGAGCGTCGCCGCCAACGAGGCTGGAAAATTGATCTGGGAGCAGGAGGGGGCATACCGTCTAAATATGTTTCCTTACAAAAGAAAAAAAAAGTATTTTAGTTATTGTGAGAGCAAGTTCTCAAAGAGAAAATAACTGAACTTTGAAATGTGGTGCTCCAGAGAAGAAATTCCCAGATGGGACTGTGCCGTCTGCACTCGAGGGGCCAAGTCTCAGTAAACTGGAAGGCGCGCGGCTCTGGCTAGTTGTTGCTCTTGGGGAAATTGGCGGGCAAAAGAAGGCTGGGCTCTGCTACTCCATAAAGGAGAGAGGAGCTGGAGCTTAATGGATATTCTCGAGTATGGGACACAGAGGCTCTGGGGTCCCTCCAGCAGTGTCAAAGAAGAGTGAAGCAGGCAGGTGGTGGGCAACGGGGAGGGGGAAAGGCGACCCTGGGATTCCCACACACGGCACCAAGAGGCAGCTGTTAGCTCTGACCTCTCTCTCTCACAGCTCCTGCCCGGCAGCCCTGTGCCCTGCTCCAGGCTCCAAGCACAAAGGACAGACACACTCACAATCCAATTTGTTACACTTCCACCTTCCGGGGAGAGAGGAAGGTGAAAGAAGAAAGAGAGAGAGAAAAAAATCCCATTATCTTTATCTGTCCTTCCCATCAGGTGCAGCGGAAAATGCAAACTGGGGAGACAGCTGCTGTGAACTTTTTATATTTCCTTCGGAAGATAGTGTATCTTTTTATTGCATGCAGGAATTACTTACTTGAAAAAAATATATATATATCCTTTCATCATGACTTGAACCCTGAATGGCCAGACAGAGGGGGAGGCCGAGTTCCAGGGGCTATTGAGAGAGCATTTTGCCTTAAACCAGAGGAGTCTCGGGAGGCCAAGGCTCATGGGGAGACTGTACGGGGAGGACGTGGGTGTTCTCTCCACCTTCCTGCTGTGTGACCAGGGCCCACACACTGTGCCTCTCTGAGCGGCAGATTCTCCTGCGCAGTGGAACAGACCAGCATCAGTGATGTCCTCTTTGCTGACACAGAGTCCCCTGGCTCAGAGGGAGGGGTGCCGTGCAGAGAAATGAGGAACTCGTCCTGCTCACACTGGTACCCCCATGCCTGGCACAGAGCTTGCCCTGAGGCAGGCTCTTATGATACATCGGTTGAAGAGTTTAGTGCTGCAGGGGGGTACCTAGACCCAATACCTGCAGGTGGAAAGGGACATAAATGGGTTGAGGACAGCCTCCTGTATAAAAGAGTGGGGTCCTGTCACCACTGTGCTTTGAGCGCTCCTGAGGTTGTCCCTGACCCGGCGCGGCCCCCAGTGCCTGCCTTGGGGTGTCTTTCCTTCCCTAGATTCCAACAGACTGAAATGAAAGCAGGCTTTGTGTCCTTCACTTTGGCTCCTGTGCTGGTTAATTTGATGTGTCAGCTTGGCTGGGCCTAGGCATCCAGTTATGTGCTCAGACATTTTTCCGGATGTTTCTGTGAGGTTGTTCTTAGATGAGATTAACACTTCAATCGGTAGACTTTGAGTAAAGTGAATTGCCCTCCATAATGTAGGTGGGCCTCATCCGGTGAGCTGAAGGCCTGAAGAGGAGAAAAGACTGACCTCCCCTGAGCAAGAGGGAATTCTGCCTGCAGAAAGCCTTCGGACTTGGCCTGCAACACGGGCTCCTCCTTGGGTCTCCAGCCTGCCAGCCTACCTTGCAGGTTTTGAACTTGGCCGGACCCTTTGCCAGAGACTGAATGGTTGTGTCCCACCAGAACTCCTATGTTGAAATCCTAACCCCCAACGTGAAGGGATTTGGAGGTGGTGTCTTTGTGAGATCAAAGATCATGAGGGTGGAGCCCCCCTGAACAGAATTAGTGGCTATAAGAGGGACCCCCAAGACTCCCTTGTTCCTTCTGCCAGGTGAGGACACAGGAAGAAGGCACCACCTGTGAACCAGGAAGCAATCTTCACCAGACACTAAGTCTCCCAGCACCTTGATCTTGGACTTCCCAGCCTCCAGAACTGTGAGAAATTTCTGTGCAGTCTATGGTATCATGCTCCAGCAGCCCAAATAGACTAAGACTCCATAATCACGTGAGCAATTCCTTAAAATAAATCTCTCTCTCTGCACATTCTATTGGTTCTGTTTCTCTGGAGAACCCTAATACATTCCCCATCTTGGTTGCTTAACACCTGGGAAAGTCTGGTGAAAGGGTGGATGGAGGTGGGAGTAGGGAGGGGAGAGAACTTCAGTCCAAGGAGCAATGAATAGAAGTCTCTGGAATGAGGGGCCAGGCTGGGCCGGGGGCCACGGTGATGATGAAAGGCAGGAGGAGGTGTTTGGGGCTGGATTTACTTAGGACAATTACAGGGGTGGCTTAAAATGTGTTTGCTCCCTTCTGAGCTGTTCTGGGATGAGTGTCCTTGCTTTGCCAGGAGCTAACATCAGGAGGGGGAAGGCAACCTTTGCCCAATGCCCTCAGCTAGGGGAAGGGGGAACGGAAGGAGGATGCCTGGCTCTCCTGCCCCTGTCCAAGGCATATGGCTGAGTCCTTTCCAGGCCTATGTGCTTCATGTTCTGTCCCTTCGGCATAGATTAATTTTTGATAGTAATCACACCTTACATCTGTAAACTGCTTTTAGGCTTTTAAAGCACTATCACCTACATGATGGGAAAAACTTGCTTTGCTTCTTTCTCCCCCTGGGGGCCACGAGGCTGAGTTGAATCATGTGGAAAAAGCATTTGGGTCTCGGAGGAGGCCCCATTTCCTTGTTATGCAATCTGGCTTTGGTAGAAAGAAGGCCAGAGATTTTGGGGCAGCTCCAAGCTCTGGATCTAATAGAAAAAAGGACATTCCTCAGAAGAGCATCCACCATGGGAGGCCTTTATGAGGAGTTCAGCATAGCACTCCTTCCCCAGTAGGATGGGGCCCTGAGGCTCTGACTGCATCTTTGGTTCCCCCCTTATCTGTCCCTGCTGTTGGAGGCCTCATCCCTCCAGGGTAGTCCCTGGGTCCGTCTCTGGGACAGGTGCCCCTGTGGTCTCTGGGGAGCTGAAATGCTGGCAGCCGTGGTGAGCAGTGCATCACGGGATACGCAGCCCCTGCTGGGAGGCAGGCGGCCTCTCCCTGGCCGGAGCAGCCTGGAGCTCGAGAGCGTGCAGCCCCGCTCGGGCCCCTTCCCTTGGGGGAAGGCAGGGAGTACCCCCGCTGCTCCGAGGCTGCCCCTTCCACTGCGAATGATTCACCGCTCTGGCCGTGGGGTGCTTTCCATCTTTTCATTCACCATCTGCTGGGTGGGCTTGCACCCCTAGACCTTAAAGGGAGCAATTTTCTAAAGCTAAGAAGCAGCCCCTTCCCCTCCCAAGCTCAGGGTGTGCAGATCCCAGGCGGGGAGGGCAATCCTGAGCAGCAGGTACTGGCCACGAAGTCTCCCTCCAGGAAATCAAGCAGGTGTGGTCCTTGAACGCGCTTCCAGAGGGCGCCCCCTTAGCTTGGGGTTGAGAGGACACGGAAGAACATTGGCTCCCGCCCTATCTAAGATCCAGGAAGAGTTGAGACCACCACAGGCTGGAGTGTTCTTCACCACCATCTGCCCTTTTCTGGTAAGGAAGAGAAGGCATTCTGGTGCAAAAACTCCATCTCCATGCTTCAGGTGGAGGCTGACGAGGCCACCTGCCGCTCTCCCTCCTGGGGAGTCACCCCATTCCCGAGCAAGAGAAGCAGTGGTCCGATATGCACCTGCACACAGGAGCTCTTCCTATGTTCTAGCACCATCTTTCCAAACCCACCTTCCCCACGAAGGTTTTTATAACGGCTCTTCCTCTTGGACCCGCTATGCCAGGTTATCCCCCTGCCCACTGTGCAGAGAAGGATGCTGAGAAGCCGAGCGTGCCCACTAATGTGGCTCTCACACACAGACAGAGGGACTGGGGAGCTACCTGGCTACCCCCCATGAGCTCAGCTTTCCCTGGGAAACCCGTTATGAAACAACCCGCTTAGTTGTTTGGGGGTGGGGAACGCAGGAGTCTTCCTTCCTGGTAGCCCTGTCCCCTCGCACTGGTTCTGCAACAGGAGGCTTCCCCACATCGGTCTGTGGGATCTTCCTGGCAGCAGATCACCCACATGCAGACACGAGCGTTCCCTCTGACCCGAGTGCCCGGTGCTCTGGGATGCGCAGGTGGACTCACTCTCCCCCCGACCCCTCCCCTGACTCTCACACAGGTCTCCTCCTTGTCCCAGACGCAGCACACGCAGGGCCGCCTCCCAGGGGAAGGAGAGCATGTGCTCCCAGTCTCTCTCCCCGGGCGTCAGAGCCCTGGGCGTGAGGGGCCGCCAGGGGCCGAGCAAGAGGCGGGGCCATTAAAGGGAGCAGGAAGAGTTGAGGTGGGTTAGCAGAACTTCCCGATCCTGAGTCTTCAGGCATCAGAATCTGGGGGGAAGTGGGCGGCGCAGCGGGAGGGGATGAAGATTCCCTTTGGATGTTAGAAAATAGGGTAGATGCTCATCTGTCTTGGATGGCTTAGCTGAAGGCAGCTTAGAGGCCCGATGGATGGATTAGAGGCCCTTGGAGGTCCTCCCACCCCTCCGTTGCCACAAATCTCCAGACACAAGCATATACACATCAACGCTTTCTCTCCGCGCCCGGATCAACAAACAGACACATGCCGTCTCCTTACCAGCGTTCTTCTCCAAGCAGTAGTAACAGTGGCCAAAGCTAAGTGAGTGTGTGCTAGGGGCCAGGCAGTGCGTCGAGAGGCTTTTACACGCCTCATCTTGTTTCTTTCTCACAATGAGGTCCACACTACTATTATCTCTGTCATAGAGGTAAAGACACTAAGGCACAGAGAAGGTAAGTAACTGGACCAAGGTCACACAGCTGGGACTTCACAGTGTCAGGACTCAAATCCAGGTGTGACGCCGAGCCACAATGCCACACGGCCTCTCTTCAGCCTGGCCCCTTTGGAGCTCGGAGCTCCCCACTAGGATTTCCCCAGGACAGTGTCTCATTAAACACTCAGGCCAACCTTAACCGGATCTAAGTACAGCTGGCCCTAAGTGGCGTGCCCTTGTTTATATAGGCTATGTGATCTATTCATGGAACATTCGAATAAAATGTCATCCTGCTCCCCAGCAGGCTGTCCTCTCTCATTTTTCTCTCTTCTTTCTCTCCATCCTCCATCACTGACCCAGATCCCTCCTGCCTTAGGTTGTCAGCAAAAATGACACGCACAGAACAGAGGGGAAGGGAAGAGCTCGGGGGCTAACAATGGTGGTGGCGGGACCTTGGACCACACAGACTCAGCCTGAATCCCCTTCACGCAGAGAGGACACCCCTTGGCTACTCCAAAGCCCCCCGAGGTGGTGGTGCAGCCAGCCGACGGAGTGCCCTCTCTGCCTAGCGCTCACTAACAGCCATGGAGGCAGGCTTCCCTGCCCCCTGGCTCCACTGGTCCGTAGAAGGTGCTTCTGACCAGTCCCAGGGCAGCCCCTGGCTGGGCAGCCTACTCACCCAGGTCCATATCTGCAGCCTTGGGCCGGTGGGAGCAGGGCACATTCTTAAAGATGGCATCCAGAATCTTCTCCTTGACCTGAGTAATGGTGTCGCAGTTGAGGATCTTCACTGGGACCTCGGGGCTGTTGGCATTGTCTGGGTTGACACAGCTCAGGACCTGGAGGAAGGGGGAACGGAGGCGTGTGGGGGAGGGTGGCAGGAACTGCTGAGTCCCAAGCGCATTCTGGACACCACTGCATGCACGCACGCCACACATGGCACCTTCTCAGCAGCACACCCAGACCCCTGCCTACCTCTGAACCCCCACGTTCCACGTGTGTCGGTACCTCCTTCCTGTCACTCCCTCTCTCTCTCTCTCTCACACATACACGCACGCATGCACACACACACACAAATGTGAATCTGGCTTCTTGCTCAAGAGATTTCATAAGCTTCGATTTTTGTGAGGGTTTGGGGCCAATTGGAGGTTGGAGAATCTGTAAGAAGCTTAATGTGCTCTTTAAAAATAAAAAGATGTAGGCTCAGGCCACTGGAGAGGCCTTCCTGGCGCTGAACCCACAACCTCGTGTTCGGAGAAGAGGCCACCCTGGCTCAGGGCCTCGGTGTCTCTTTTTGGAACTAGTCAGAAAAATGAAGGCTCTGCTTAAAGCACCAAGCGATATTTTTTTCCTTCAAAAAGTTCTGGGCTATTTCCCAAGGCTTCTCTTCCCTTGCTGTTCTCAGAGAGGGCTCTGTCTACATGGATGGGACTGTGTGGGATGCTGGGGGGACCACAGTAGGGCACGCCGGCTCCCACACCCTCCCTCTGCTCCTGCCCCCTAAGCCCTCCACGTGCCTCCCTCCCTGATCTCTCACCGTACCCCCCCCCCCCCCCCCCCCCCCCCCCCCCCCCCCCCCCCCCCC